>NC_041411.2:10654079-10834079 GCF_900747795.2 Erpetoichthys calabaricus
GTTGCCAAACAGATAAAAGAGGCATATTCTAAAAATATGTCCAGAATTCTTTGACACTTTCCAGCAACTCCTTTATAAGGTACATAGGTATACCATTAACATTTTTCATGTATCCAGAGTGACTTCTAGATCACAATGGTATGGTGTGTGTGTGTATTTCTCCATGTTTCTGAGCCAGGAATGATGTTGAGTGCAATGTCACTCAGTCACTGCCTGCAAATGTTCTTACTTCCTTTTAACCACTTTCTTATTTCTGAGTAGTCATCCATCCATAGTAACATGCACTTCAAAGTTTGCATAGAGAAAAGTAGTAATAACTGGATTTCAACCGATCCTGACTTTTAAATATTTTATATACCAGAGTTAAAACCCTATATACAGGTATATATGTGGATTTTTTTAAATCACGTATTTTTTGATAAAGAAATAAATTTAATGCCAGCTTCCATGCATTTTTTTGACTAAGATAACAAAATAATCTCCATTGAAGAAGCTATACTTCTCTCTCTCTTTTTTTTATAAATTGTAATGCTTATATGTTTGATACATAGCCATATTATGGGGAAAGAAATGTTTTTGGTGAAATATGCTACAATTGCCTACCTAGAAATGTATTCTGTACATTTCTAAGGTGCTTTTACTTAGATAAAAGTGTCCTGAGGAGGAATGTGCTTCATCATTTTTGACAGAATATTTGCTCAGACACTTTATCTGTAGCTCCTCTCAGTGCAAAAGGAAATAAATACAAAGCTACTTTGAGATGGATTGGCTCAATTGTTCATTCATTGACTGATGCAGAGATCATTTACACTGCAACTACATTTTGCCAAAGGTGTCAGGCAGACTGAGGTTAAACAAAACTGCTTTTGCTGCCTCAAGATAGCCCATTCACCCCTTACATTTTTGAATGGATGATGATGAAAGATAAAGTATTTATACAGTACATGGTACACTGTTGTAATTTTAAATGGTCAAATAATTTTAAGTATCTTCACATTGACTTGTAATGTTGATATCGCAAATATTAGTTGTACATATCTGAAATTCAGATCTTAATATTTCCCTTCCATTTGAGTTGTTCTTTTATTGTATTTAAACATACATGATGTGGCCAGAAGTTTGCAAACACCCAACCATTATATTTAACATGAGCTTATTAGGCATCCCATTTAAATATCCCATTTGCATTAGTCTAGAGATGCCACCCTGAACTGTGGCTGTAACTGCCTCCACTACTATTTCCTCAGGATTTTGGAGTGTGTCTGTGGGAATTTGTGCCCATCCAGCATAAAGACCATTTATGAGGTCAGGTACCAGTGTTGGACAAGAAGGCCTGGCTCACAATTGGCATTCATATTCATCCCAAAGGCTTTCAATAGGGTTGAGGTCAGGGCTATGTGTAGGCCACTCTAGTTGCTTCATGGTTTTATGGATTTGGCGTTGTACCCAGGGGCACAGCCTTGCTGGAACAGAAAAGGCCCATCTCCACAAATGTTGCCACAAAGATGGAAGCTTACAATCGTTCTAAATGGCTGTGCATACTATAACATTAACAGCACTCTTCACTGGAACCAAACTGCCATGCCTAAACCTTGCCATTATCTCTCCTCCACCAAACTTTACCATAGGTCATGTGCAGTTTGGATGGTATCTTTCTCCTGGCATCTGCCAAGCTCAGATTCATCAGTTAGACTTCTAAATAATGGATTGTGATTAATCGCTTTAGGTAACACTTTTCCACTGCTCCAGAGTTCAATGGCTGCATGCTTTACTCCTCTCCAGCCGACACATTGTGATCTTAAGCTTGTGTGCAGCTGGTTGGCCGTGAAAACCCTTTTCATGAGACTCTCGGTGCCTAGTTCTTGAGCTGTTTTTGCTCCAAAATGCTTTTTCTTCACAATAATAATAATAAATAATAATAAATTTTATTTATATTGATAATAGAATATAATTAAATATATGTCTTATGATTTTCCATTTATCTGTAAAGACATTCCTATCCATTTTGAAATATCTTAAATGAGTTTCTCGGTATCTCAAAGTGACTGTTTCATTATTTCAGAATATTTTAAATGTATTTTGAGATAAATTAGACAAGGTCTATTGAAAATATAGGAAATTTTACTGGAAGTGATTTCAATATGAGATATCTTGAAATGCATAGGAAGTATGTTTAAGATGGAACAAAATGTAAATGTGATAACTTAAAATGCATAGGATGTTATTTTGAGTTACTTGGAAAATATATTTGAAGTAATCTCAAAATGCATTAGAGATACCTTAAAGTATATAGCAGATATCCTAAAATATAGAGGAAATTGCTCCACAATGTCCTGAAATGATCTCCGGCTCTGCTTTCAGATAATCTAGAATTATTTTTGAGATATCTATACATGTTAGTTGACTTTAGCAATCCTGTCTAATTCCTTGAAGCATTGTTTTAAAAACCTATTCCCTATACTTGTTTGAATTTCAAATCATCCTGTGGAGAGATTATTTGTTGTTTGTTAATAAATAAATAAATAAATAATGCTTTTGAAGCATATTTGAATTTAACTTTGTCTATTGATTGATGAGAAAATGGGTTTTGCATGATGGATACTATTTATTTATTTATCGTAATGTTTTTCTATTGTTTTTAAAAAAGTTAATGATCCAGTAAGTTGTGGAATTGTGCAGCCTTTGATTGATTTCATGCTCTTCCTCTGCACATTAGTGTTTAAGCATGACATGCATTTTCAAAGTTTATATTAGAATGTATCAAATTGTATATGTATATTTTTTAACAAAAATGAGTAGAATATCATCTGGTGTTCTTTTGTTTATAGTTTTTATTTACACCAGATACACAACTAGACAAAACCCCTTGGCTTTTACTGCTTGCATTATCTCACTATGATTTTCACTGTAATCTGTTACATTTTATCTGTTGTATAGCTTAATTATATTAATGTGATGAACCTGGTGTACATTTTGTCAAATTCTTGAAGATTTCTTGTATATGCATTGGATGTCACTTTCAGTCTTGTAGCTCACACTGACATTTGTTTATGTATCTTATATTGACTGCTTGGAGGACTACAGGATATTTGGAAGTTAAAAATAACACGAACAATTGTATTTTCAGAAAAGCACACTAGCTCATCTGTACAAAGTGTACACCTATTACTTTATCGGTTTCTGAGAAAATTCCTTAGATGCATAATAGCTGTAAAACATAAATATACTGATAAAGGAAAACATAAAAAAGAAGCAAGCTCATTATTGTTACTTATAATGTTGTGTTTATTTTCATGCAGTGCTTTTTGCCTTATTGTGGAATGGCTTCCCACTTAGGGTTAGTAACTGCTTCCTATATGTTATTGGTAGAATGAGCTATAGCTTGCCAAACTTGGATTGAATGGGCTTTCTTACCAGTTTAGAAACCTTAAGTTTCTAACAAGTAATGTATAACTGCAGTCACTTGCCCTAGATAGCAGTGATTTCACATGTGCTGCTAAGACACACATCACATATATACCATTCGGACAGAAACACATGCATTTTCAAGACAGCAGAGGCGGACTTGAAAATGTAGCATGAGAGGACGACTATGTATTTTGCACATGAGTGTGTGTGCTAAATTATGTGGGACTAAGACTATGGCAGGGAGTTGTGAATTTTTTTATATTTATTATAAACCAAGCATACATAATAGCCTAAACATGTCTTTAGCAAGAGTGTTAAAGCGTTCCTTTATCATGATTACACTTCAGGGATTAAGGAAGTGTCTTCCACACAAAAGGATGCCTAAACTGTTCCCAGAAAAAAGTTTAGTAGCAGAGCAGGTTTAATTTATGGCCAGTCAACCGGCATGAAACAGTCTTGACAGGTGAAACATGTGTGGTCCTTTTGCCTGAATTTGAGTCCTGGGAATTCATGTCATTACACAAGGCAACTCTTCTTAAATTAGAAATTAGAGTATCTCCCAGACAAGGTAAATCAGAATGTTTAAAAACCCAGGAGAGTCAATGGTGGGCTCACAGACCAAATTAGTTCTGCTTAAAAGACCTAAAATCAATACTAGGGTCTCTCAGTCAGACCAGAAAAGCTAATAGTACCGTGGTTAAGTATATTTATCTTATAAAAGGTCTTATCTAAGAAATGTTTAAATATAATCAATGTGCATCTAAAAAGGCACACCTCTGTATGGTCTTTGTAGGTATACATACCTGGACCTAAATACTTGGTATTTTTGCACACATTTGTATTTACAGTTTCTTGCACTAGCTTTACGTGATGTTTTTATTTTGGGGGTTAGAGTGATTCTTGCCGAGTTTTCCACTATTTTAATATATTGTTTTGTATTCGGGTCACAGACCTTTTTATAACACATTGTGTATTGCATAAATGTTATGTAGGGGCTGGAGCATGAGTTCTGATATATTAGTAATTTGTTGGGTAAGTCAGATGAAAGGTTTAATAAAGTAAACTGTTAGACATATTTTATTAAAGCTTAATGATATTCTTGCAATAGCAAAGTACCTTTTTTAAAGTAAATTTATCATGTTAAAAATGGTCTTACTCCTGGTATTCTTGTAATTGTGGCTTTCTTTAAGTAAGACATTTATCTGTTTTTATTGATTTTATTTTATGTTATTTTTTATTTATTTTCATTTTTTATTGATTTTATTTTGATTTACGAACTATTTCAAGAGGACTGGACATGGGCATGGAATAGGCTTTAAATTATTAGTGTTTTTGTGAGTTTATTGATAGTATAATTTAGCCTTCTCAGACCCACTTAATGAAATTCAGGGTTGGAGTGGGCAGGGGACTTTCTGCAGCGCAGAGTATAAGGCAGTTAACTGCCCTAAATAGGGCAGTGGTCCATTGCAGGGCACACTTACACAGAGCCAATTTGGAATCGCCAGTCTCCCTAACCAGTTAAATTTTTGGGGATAAGGGAGAATCCCAGATTTCTCCAAAGAAAGCCAATGTAAACACAATGAAATTGTTAGCTTTTTCAAGTTTTTCTAATTGCTTAAAAAGTATTTTTCTGTTTCCCACCAGGAGGCTCTTGTTGAAATTTCTCATCATGGTGGAATGAAGCAGCTCTCCAGTGCCCCATGTGTAAGTTTTTAAAATTCTTTCATTTCAGGATTTTCTGTGAAACATCAGGTTTAAGCATCAGTGTACTGATAGTGTAGGTAATGTGGATTTTAAGTAATAAATGAAATTATCCTTCCCCCCGTTGATAGTTGCATATTTGAATGATAAAAGAAAATAAGTAAGTGTCCTCATGGTGCCTATCCATTCCTTGAATAATACCAAAGACACTTTGTAAATTGAAAAGGATATGATTACTTTCTGAATAAAGCGCCCGAGAGTGGGGTAAACTCTTTAGGAACACCAATTACAAAGGAAAATACATGCTACATGTCTGTTCCTTGCAGCAGTGGCTAAATTCGTTTGGCAATGTGCTTCATCCACCAAAGTGCCTTCCATTTTATTTTACATCTTTATCTCTTTCCCACAGCTGGCCCAACCCCCAGGGATCGTTTATAGGTTAAGCTCTGCAGTAGTTTTAGGCTGCCTGCTTCCCATTCCTGTATACATCAAATGTAACAGAATCAGCCGGTAATTTTCTCCTTAGAATGCCTTTTGTTGTACTGCCCTTTGCTACTGTGTTGATACCCACGTGCCCCATCACCATTTGAAATAATAGACCTCTTATTAAATAGTACATTGATCTGTTGGTAAAAAGCTTAATGAAACGGCTTAGTGAATGTTTATGTATGTGTATATGCAGTAATTTACACATACATGACTAAAAACATTTCAGGTGATCTTAAGTATTTGAGACATATTAATTAAAAAAAAACTCAAATGATTTCACCAAGGCCTTAGTTTGCTCTTTTAGGATGCTTCAGAAAGAGTAGAGTCTTAATTTTCTTGCTGCTGGTGCACTCTTACTTTTTAACAGTATACGTGTGGCCTTGTACTTAGATAAACAACTTACTTCTGTACACATTTAAAGTCATACTGTACATTTTAGGTAAGATATTATAAGTTGTTCATTTGCTGTGGCCAGTTTCCTTACTGTTGTTACTTTAATGATTAATTGTGTAGTTTTTGTGCAGGTTTGACCCATCTGGTTCCAAAGGCAGACAAACAATTAAAGAGCAAGTCATCTGCATTATAAGCACCTTCATACATACACTATTGGGCAATTAGAGTACAGTTAATATAATTCTTCTAAATAGAACACAAAAATTGGTATTTGTCATAAAAGAGGAAACTTTTGAGGAAATGTTAGCTTAACTATACAGATAAAAGGTAATGTGGACTTATCTATCCTAATAATTACAAAACGTACCATTTTATATTCTATATGCACATACTGTATATGCTTTTTTGTCTAATTTTTTTTTTGTTTGTTTTGGTCTTTTTTTTTTCTAGCCTGAAATTAATATTGTACCAGCTGCTCCTACTGTGGTATCAAAAGTTGTACCTGTTATGGAATCAAAGATAACAGAGCGTGATATGGATAGAAATAAAGTACACTCGCATGTGCATGAAAAGGAGAAGAAAAAGAAAAAGCATAAAAAGCGGTCTAGATCAAGGTCTCCTTCACACTCTCGATATCGTTCAAGGTCACGGTCACGGTCTAAAGCCAAGCATTCTCTTCCTAGCGCATACCGGACAGTAAGAAAATCAAGGTTAGTGTTCATCATAGTGATGTATTTGTTTTAATTAATTTTAAGTTTACAGTGTTATGTATAAGGGTCAGTGACTGCATAGTGTGATCTATTAACAAGGTCAAAAGCATTGCAGCTGCAATTTTTGAAGAAAATGGATTGGTCACTTTCACATACCAGCTGAAATCAAAGAATAAAACAATAAAAGTCACATGATGGGTATGGTATAGACACAATGTTTCACCTTTACAAGAAGCAGGAAAAGCTATTATACAATTCAGATTGATTAATAATTATTTGTTCAGGTAGAGTAGATTTTATTTGTCACTTGCATACTTCTAGCTATTACTACAAGTAGATTTTTCAGAAGGTCTTCGATCATTTTTGTTAAGAATCTTAAGTTCTATTATAAATGGAATAGATATGCAGCATACATTCAACATGGAGCACCAAAATACAGCTAACAAAATTTTTACCTGAAATGCATTAAAAAAAACTTCCTTTGCCCTTGTGCAGTATATTGCTAAATCACGTTTCCTCATCAGGCATGCACAAACAAACATGAAGTGCTTGAGCTAATTTTTATGTAAATTGTAAAAGTGTGCCAAAAAGCTTAGGATATCTATTTAAACAGTTAAAAAAAGTATCCATTTCAAAAGCACAAACACTGAGCTTTCGTAATATGCAACATTATATAGATTTTAACATAGCAGTAATTTCTGTTATTGCAGTCGTCTTCATTGTGACTTCAAATTGAAGAATATAGCTGAAGTTAATTAAAAATAATACAAAAGTGACATCACAAACCACTTGCTATTGTTTAGTAAGCTGCCTTGTGCAGTATATCATATTTTAGGATCTAGTTCTCTATGGATCTGTGAAGAAAGCAGTTAACGTTTTAGCGTTTGTAGAATGAGCAGTAAAGCAGTAAAGGACATCTGTTACCATATTTTGTTGTTTTTGTTTATTTTTAGGGTCTGAAGAAATTATTTTAGCTCCCTGTTTTCTAAATTCACTTTATGTTACAGTGTTTCAGTGGTTAATATGGGTTAGGGTTACCTTAGTTAGGAAAAATGTGTACTTTTTAATTTAAAATGTGAAGCACCAGATGAAAATGATGAAAACAACATATGTAAGACAAGATCTGTGAAAAGAGGGCGGAGTGGTGGCTCTGAGGCTAAGGATCTGCTCTGGTATCCAGAAGGTTGCTGGTTCGAATCCCCATCACTGCCAAAAGAGATCCTACTCTGCTGGGCCCTTGAGCAAGGCCCTTAACCTTCAATTACTCCAGCTTGCGCTGTACAATGGCTGACCCTGTGCTCTGACCTCAAGGGGTATGCGAAAACTAACAAATTCCTAATACAACAAATTGTATAAGGTGAAATAAACAAAAGAAAAAAAATCCTCCAAAGGCAGAATTACCTAAATAATGAACATGAATCTCGTCATAAAAATCAGAGAGAAATGTCTTTTTTTAGCTTTAACATTGCTTTAAAAGAATGAGAACAGTGCCACATATATATTACATTTTTATCTTTTATTGGCATAAAACAATGAGTTATTTTAGTTCAAAGTAAGTGTATGAGTCTTGGACAAGGTGAATTGTATTAAGAAAAAACAAATGTCATATTTTATTATACTACTTCAGTGTGTCAAGTAGTAATCAGTAAACCCCTTGGAGTTCACCTTGCCACAAGTTTGGCAAATCATGGAAATGTATGCAAACCTAGCCAAACTCCTGGAAATGCATTGAAAAAGGAGGTAAAAACTAGTTTTGAGTGGATTATAATGGCAATATGGTCTGTAAAGTGACCCTGAGGGTTAGAGAAGGGTGTTCCAATTATGCTGGACTGATTAAGGCCAAAACTAATTATCTGAGCTTTGTGGCAGCAGTGCTAACCACTGTACCACCATGCTTCAAACAACTTAAGGCGCAGACATAACTAATACCACAAGCAAAATGCAACAGTCACTAACTAGCAAAAAGTCAATAAAACATAGATCATTTTGATCATGGACTTGGGGCGCACACTGGCCATGTCATGAAGAAGCAGCATTGGACTAACTCATTCCATTGTGTCACGCTGAAGAGTCCCAACTTTTAACTTGATAGTAGTTTATTAATAATGTTTTTTATTTTTTTTTCCATTTGAAATATTTTCCACAAGTTATATCATGGTTATTAATCGTTACATAACTTCATTCACTTGAATTTTCCATTGCTAGTCTTGTTTTTAGGTTTTCTCATAGTTAGATGCATGTTGTAGCTTGAGACAATGGGCAGAAGCTTCTTACACACTGTGATTTGAAACAGTGCTGAAATAATGAAATGCTTTCTTGTTATGAAACAAAACAGAAATGAGCATCTTGCTTGTTCAGATTAATGAGGTTCTTCTTTGCTGTTAATTTATTTATTTTTAGGTCGAGGTCAAGGTCTACAAGCAGAAGACAGCCTCATTCATCAGAAAGAAAGCGAGAAGAGAGAGAAAAGGATCGATGCGTCCCTAGCGCGTATCGGATCAGCAATAGCCCTGCTTTCAGCAAGAAAAGGTCCAGGTCAAGGTATGCAGCACTTTGTTTCTTCTTTTATCTGAAGTGATGCTTGCACCACGTAATGAACTATGTGGGCAGAAATAAATCCAAATGGTTTTGAAAGAGCCAAATAAGTTTCAAGCAAATGATGGATTAATGATAGCAATAATAATCATTTTATAGTTAGTCTGATCATGGATTATAATTTTCCTTGTGTTCTTGAAGCTCTTGACTGACTTCAATCTAACCCAATTGAAAACATTTTAGCAAATTGGTTTGTAGTGTATAATTGTCAAAACATGGATTTTTTTTTTTTTACGTTAACTTGGATTTTTTTCTCCCACTAAATAATGCCAAGTGCCATCATCACTTTTTAACGTGTTTTACGGTTGAAAAAAGTAAAAAAAACAATTGGGTGTTTTCTAAATATTCCATTGGTTTTGGTGTATTTCCTGGTAAATCCCAATTTACCCTTTTGATTTTGCATTGTCCAGTCCCCTTAGTTGCTCTGTTATTTGTGTTTTTGGGATGATGAGAATAGCAGCGAATGTGCTGTTTCACGTTGTAGTTTTCTCTCTTAGTTTAGTAGAGACTTGTGCTGGAATTGAAATAATTTCCTCTTATAAAGGGCTTTCTTCTAAATTCATAAGCTACTCTTTACTTTTTGGTACAAAAACAAAGTGATCATTGGTTCCACATAGCACAGAATTGCTGTCTTTAGTTGCAACTTTTGCAATTCGTCTTCATCATAATGTTCCCATTGCATTGGTTTTAGGGAGTGACAAAATACTGTATGTGTCATAAAAATAAAATTTGTTTTGGGAATAGTGGAGTTCATTGTCTAATCTGTCTTTGTCAGCATGTTACCTGTCACCTTTTACATAAAGCAATTAATAGCAGTAGACCAGTTTTTTTGTATGACTTAAATTGATTACATTTTATTTCAAGATGTTTTTGATATTATGAGTATTTATTATGAGAATAGTTGACAATAGATACTTGTTTATGCCTGCCTTGTGCTAATTGTGTGAATCTGAGGCAGTGGTACAATGTGTGAAATTTAAAGTCCTTCTTGTAGAGAACATTTTTTTTTCTACCCCTACGCAAGGCTGAAATGCTTTGCCTGTCCTTATTAGTATTGTCATAAATGTGTTTGGAAATGGAGTTGCTTGTTGTTATGCCTTGTAAATAACTGAATACACATCTTAGAAGCAGTGCAGATTGTGCTTCTGGTTGTGACATACTAAGGATGTAGACAGAGGTACTTGACAATCAAGAACATAACAGAACATTTACAAATAATGACACATTTTCTCAGTGCAGAGCTTGCGTATTAAATATCTGAAATTGCTACATTGTAACTTGTAATCTAAATTCATATGGTTCTTAATAATGAATAAGGGTAGAGTGGTGGCTCTAAGGATAGGGATCTGTAGGTTCAAATCCTGTAAACGCCAGAAATGACTCTACTCCGTTGGGCTCTTGAGCAAGGTACTTTACCTGCAATTGTTTTCTCCACGGTGTGACATTAATCTGCATCCAGCCCTGCAAGCAGGTCCTCAAACTTACAGGGAAAACTCGGGGTTGGTGACAGGATTGGCACTCCAGCCACTGTAAAAAAAACTTCTCAGTGTTCCAATGTGGTGCCGAGGTGTCACTCGCTTCACTCAGGTTCCAGTCCAGGTGGTTTGTCTTGTAGTGGGTATGGCAACATGCTATCAACGCATGCTCCCAATATATCTATCTCTCTCTCTCTCTCTCTGTCACTTTTTAATAATGAATATCAATAGTAAGTATAGTATCTTGATTTCAGCTGCTTGTAGTAAGTATTATTTCTTCAGTCAAATACAGGTACTCCTCATTTTACGACCTATTTGCTTAACGACCACTCGCACTTACGACCAATGGAGTTTCGACCTGCAATTCGGGGAATCCCCTTTCTCAGCTTGAGTGGCGGTCAGTGGCGAATGGTGACATGCGCACTGAGCGTACTATAGGCTTGCTATGCGCTTTTTCAGTCAGTTTCATTTCTACAAGCAGTCACTGTGTAACCTCATTTTTTTTTTTTTTTACATATTTGTAACCCCAAAATAGTACAGATAGATAGATAGATAGATAGATAGATAGATAGATAGATAGATAGATAGATAGATAGATAGATAGATAGATAGATAGATAGATAGATAGATAGATAGAGATGTCGACAAAAAGAAAAAGTATGGCATCATCTGGTGAAATTGTTAAGAAACGAAGGAAAGCTATCGACCTTGAAATGAAAATAAAAATACACGACTACGAAGCTGGTAAAACGGGATCCTGTCCCAAGTGGAGGAAGTCAAGTATCTCGGGATCTTGTTCACGAGTGAGGGAAGAATAGAGTGGGAAATTGACAGGCGGATCGGTGCGGCATCCGCAGTGATGCAGGCTCTGCATCGGTCTGTCGTGGTGAAAAAGGAGCTGAGCCGCAAGGCAAAGCTCTCAGTTTACCAGTCGATCTACATTCCTACCCTCACCTATGGTCATGTGCTATGGGTAGTGACCAAAAGAACGAGATCGCGAATACAAGCGGCTGAAATGAGTTTCCTCCGTGTGGTGTCTGGGCTTTCCCTTAAAGATAGGGTGAGAAGCTCAGTCATCCGGTAGGGGCTCAGAGTAGAGCCGCTGCTCCTCCGCATCGAGAGTAGTCAGATGAGGTGGCTCAGGCATCTGATCAGGATACCTCCAGGACGCCTCCCTGGTGAGGTGTTCTGGACATGTCTAACCGGGAGGAGGCCCCAGGGAAGACCCAGGACATGCTGGAGGGACTATGTCTCTCGGCTGGCCTGGGAACGCCTTGGGATTCTCCCGTAAGAGCTAGAAGAAGTGGCCGGAAAAAGGGAAGTCTGGGCATTATGGATTTTCAGTGCAGCTCAGAAATTAAGCCATCTAGAATGGGAGCAACCAATATGTTCACAGGAGCTGTTGTTACCACTAGTTTGAATGTAAGATGTAATTTCAAATGAGCCTTCGTGTGCTTCTGTCCTTTGGAGATGGAGAGACTTTCCTAGTTTGTAATGGACTAGAGTAATTGATTTTAGTATTAGAATGTTTGAAAATTGAATGTTTCATTTCTTTTGTAACCTTGTGTAAAATATAATGAACCCAAATGTTTGACTTGAAATTACTACCTTTGGTGCAAAATTCTTGGTAGCAGTTCCAATGTTTTTAAGTACAGATGTGAATTTTGTTGAACAAGTAACCGGAAAAAAGATTGCTTAAACTTTACCTTTGGTGATTTACTAAAACAAAATTAGAACTGCTGCAATGATTCATATATCAGCACATGGTGTAGTGACAACAATTTTACAGTACTTGGGTGTATCAATCCTGCTCCCACCTCTAATATCATTGCTGCAGCTAATCATGCTTCCATTTCAAACAATTAAGAAATAATATAAAAACATTTAGATGAAAAGATTACTTTGATATTAATTGCTTGTTAGACTAATTAGTAAAATACAAAATATTTGGAGGGAAATATTTACTCTTTTATCTAAGCTGTCCATATAAACCAAAATGCAGTAAATTAACAAAAATTGATACCAGTATTACCGGATATTGCACAGGAATGTGTCCCTACAGGAAATGTTCTAGTACACCTTAGATCTGGGTCTCCCTCTTACAGGTCACTCTTATGCGGCTACATTTTTCAGGGTTTAAATCCACCAATTCTGGCTGAATTTCTTACAGTTGTGTTTCGGTCGTCTCTGATTTCAGCTTGCAATTTAAATATTTTTATCTAAATTATTTTTTAGGTCTCCACATGAAAGGAAAAAGAAGAGAAGTTCAAAGTCACAGATTAAGTCTAAAGTTCAATCCCGATCACCTTCGTCCTCTCCAAAACATACATCTAATAATAAACCATCCTCGGCACATTCTACCAGTATATCTCCTGCAGAAAGCAGAGGTTCCAGTCTAGAACGATCGAGGTATTTTTTTAACAGCAAATGTCTTGGTTTTATAAGATGTGTACTTCTCATCCGGATTTCATTTGCTTATTTTAAATTGGATGAAGCCTTATTTCTTTCATTATTCAATAATTAACCAGCCTGGTGATTAGATGTGTTACTCTTGTCAACACAGTTCCAAGATGTGAACATTTCTTTCGGGTACAAAGGCTTTGTCTGTTTAATATTTTTAGTGCCCTTTTATGAATGATGTGAGTTTGAAAACACTTTCCAGCAGTTTAGTTGCCTTGGTCATGTTTACCAACTTGACTTGAAGTTAAAGAGGAGATTGTGTTACAGGCTTCTAGAATTTTGTCAACAGAGAATAACCCTTTAATGCTGAGGTAGATATTCTTTTTTTTTATTAAAAAAATAATACCAGCTACTAAACAGACAACATAATTTCCTTTCAAGTACCAAGCATTTAGTCATTAGTACTATCAAAGGAAGGACTGGTTTAGGAAATAACATGTAAACATAATGTGTAGTGTCACAAATGTAGCAGGAGAATATTAGGTTTTGAATACAATAGAGAACAGATGTCTTCTGATTGGATTTGAATATGAAGAATGATGAAGCTTCTGAAACAGGCACAGGAGATTAAGGAATGAATTAAAATGATGCAAGTAAAAAATAATGAAGCCATGTCAAAGAGCCACTGCTTTTGAGATGAAGGGGTTAAGGTGCTGTGTTAAGGAGATGTTTTGTAGAAGGTAAAAAGCATTTGATGATAGCTGTGAGGTAATAAACTCAGAAGAGGTGGGAGGTTGCTTAGATTCATTGAGAAAGAGTCAGGTTAGTGAATAGTATTCAGTTACTAATTACTTTAGCTCGTGACATCTGCATGCACCAAATGCATTTGTTGTCTTTTTGGTTTTCTAGACTTGTTAGTGTTTCCAGTCAAACCATTTATAAACGATTTAAGCTTTAATAACTCTTATCAGCTTTGTTCCTTTATGTGTAAATTTGATACGCTTTGGAAATCTTAGCAAAAAATGGTTAACTAAAACAAGTGACTACGTTGGAATAAGTAGGTCAGAAAACAGGTACATACAGTAGATTGTTATCTATTTATAATTATTAATGTGCTAGTGTAATGTAGTAACTTCCCTGTATATATTGTACTGTTTTTTGGGTTTTTTTTCTCTCCCATTTTCTTCAGCTCTGTGTAGTTGGTATTCTGTATGTAACCCTGATAACTGAAGGCTAGCTAGGGCCAAAGTTCCTTCAATGTTTTTATAGAAATGTGAAATAAACATTAATGAAACAAAGTTAAATTTAACATAAGTAGGGCAGTGTTTTTGTTTAAAGTATTGTCTTTTTTTCTTAATTTGGCTTATTCTTATTTATAGCAGGGGGGATTCTCAGGAAAAAGAAAAAGAAGTTTCTTCAGCAATTGTGTCATCAGTGCAGTCTAAAATCACTCAGGTAAGAATTATATATTTGTTTGCTAATAAGCTTAGTGTGTATTTCTATGATGCTGAAAAGGAACTGCATACAGTATTCATGCTGCCTGCCCGAGTAAATGATAATTAAGTAACTGAACACACATATGTTGTTAGTTCCATAGGAACTGTACCAGTTTGCATGGAATGTGGAATTTGCCGTGCGTTAGCCTGGTGTCTCCATCAGTGTTAGTTCTTGCCTTGTGTCTAGTGCTATCAGGATAATATTCACATTTCCCTCCAACTAGATGGTAGGATTTGAAAATGGATATATAGTTATTTAAATTATTGTATATTCATCCATTTGTTTATCTACAAATACATAATAATTTGAGGTTTTTACAATAGTAATCAACAATTTCTGTGATTCCATTCTATTACAAGAAAGACATCTCATGCCATACATTGGCAATCTGTCTGTTTCCTTTTGGGGGACAGTGGAAAGAAATAGATGTGAGCACAAGAAGAACATTTAGACTTCACACAGAATTACATTTAATGCAAGTGTAGCTACTGCAAAAATGTAAAAAAAAAAAAAAAAAAAAAAGGAAAAGTTTCACAAGCTTATTGACCAACACAGGCTACTAATGGTGGCACACAGTGCTTTACATGTTTGTTATTTGGTTTCTTAATCAGCAGAGATGAGTGTTTCAACATTTAATATAAAAGTACAATAGGAGTTAAAGTATTTCTCATTTCTGCCCATTCACACTTGGCTTTTAAGTCCAATGTACATTAGATTAGGTTAGATAAACTTTATTAATCCCATGGGGAAATTCAGGATTTACAAATATTGTTTATTGTTTTGTGAGAAAACATTGGAATTTACAGTTATTCTTGATTGCTAAGATGTATTTTCCAAAATGTTAACGTCTGTCAAGGAACTCTTAAGTTTCCCAAGTCTGTAAAGGCAGTTATCACAACACTGTAGCACAAGTGCAAAAGAACCAAAAATGCCCAAAACATTGACAACATGTACCAAAACACACAAATAAATCTTAAGTAAAATATTGTCGCCATAAAGAATGCACACTTGAGCAATGTATGGGTAAGCCCACAAAAGATGCTATGTACTTGAACAAAAACCAGGCACACTATTTATTTTGTTGTCAACATAAAAATATCCACACATATATGCAAGTATATAAAGTTATATATAACAAAGGTCCAGCATTCATTCAAATATAACTTCCAAATAATTACATGAAACAAAATCTGTTTTTTTACAACAGAAGAAAAACATTATCAAACTTATGGTGATATCCTGTATTGTAAATACAATGCAACTATAATTTCAAGCCATCTCAGCATCCAGTCTGTCTTCGCTGTTTGGCCACAATACTTCATCAACATCACATCTGATGTCTTGTTTTCCAAGGCAGAGGGCCAAGACCTTTGTTGAGTGTTGCATCCATCCTCAGCATGCTTCCTTGGTGATGTCTTCACAAAAAGCATCCATTGCCCTCAGTAGAGACAACTGGTTGTGGGGCAGGTGGTTATATGGATGCTACCTTTACATTGACATGAATTCCTGTATTGGATTGAGGAACAGTGAATAGGGTGGTACAAACTCCATTAACACGTGTTTATGGGCAGTAAACCATTCCCTAACAGGGTTGGAGGGATGAAAACTTACATTGTCCCACATAACTACATACTGTGACGTATCAGGTCTCACCACTCCCCTCTCATTCCTAGGAATGAGAGCATTATAAATCCCTCCTAAAAAATCAAGGAGACGGGCTGTGTTATCGGGTTCCAATGATGGGAACGTGGTGGGTTACACCATCCTCTGTTATTGCAGCACACATCAACAACAACATTTATTTGTATAGCACATTTTCATACAAATGATGTAGCTCAAAGTGCTTTACATGATGAAGAAAGTGAAAAAAGACAAAATTAATAAGAAAATGGAATTAGGGAACACTAATCAACATAGAATAAAAGTAAGGTCTGATGGCCAGGGGGGACAGAAAAAACAAGAGAAAAAAATAAAATCTGCAGGGGTGCCAAGGCCATGAGACCACCCAGCTGCCTCTAGGCATTCTACCTAACATAGATGACCTCACAATCACTCCTCATTGTAGTCAGGGATCACATGGAAGAACTTGATGATGACGGTCATGTGGACTTCTGGCCTTTAATCCATCAATGGAGGGACATCACAGTGCTTTGATCAGGTGGTGGTGGTGCAGATCGCCCCCACAGTAAACCGGGAAAAGAACAGAAGAGAAAGTAGGGGTTAGTACGGATTTAGGAGCCATCAGGAATGATATTGATAATTAAATGCATATACAGATGATCAGGATTAAACTAAAATGAAGCTATGAGAAAGTTTTTAGCACTTTTTTGAAGTGCTCCACCGTATTAGCCCGGCGAATTCTTATTGGCAAGCTATTCCAGATTTTAGGTGCATAACAGCAGAAGGCCGCCTCACCACTTCTTTTATGTTTAGCTCTCAGAATAACATATGGTTGTGTTTCCACCACAATGACCTGGCACATCCACTGTGACTTGATGGCTTATTATTTTTCTGCCACATCACATGACTTTCTTCAAGTTGAATCCTGCTTCATCCACGTTCACAAACATGTATGCCGTGTCACTCACTTCCAGCTCCATCACTCTGTGCAAAGAAAAAAATCGGCATATCAGATCAAATTGCAAATGAACATCCACTAGTATAACACACCACTCAAAGAAAAAAACAGAAAACTGTTTGTTTAATGTATGGCCTTAGATTACATTGACATATTGAAGGGAAAAACCTTGCTGTACCAGCACAACCCTCTCATTACTTTTGAAAACAGGAACCCTGTAGAGCTGTTTCATTGTTACAGCATGTCTCTTCAGCATCTTATCTATAGTAAAAAAAACTGACTTAGGTGACGTTTGAAAGGTGGTGTCATATTGTAGAATGGTGCTATGGATGTCACAAAGTCTAATCACATTGTTGACCCTCACCATGTCAATAATTACTATCTCTTGTTCTGGCTTGTGCCATCAGAATGGGGAAGTGGTACAATCCTGAAATGGCACAAACATGAATGCAACAGTACAAATATCTGTTACAGTCTGTCGTTACCAGGTTTGCACAGAAACTGTAAAATATATATGCAATGTGCAGGATTTTGGTTATATACGTTTTCACTTCTGAACTTTCATATTATGGATGCCACTGAGGTACCTCAGCCATGCTTATGCCGTGGTTTATTACGTGGTCAACAATGGTGGCCCTGATCATGCTTATTATGTTTAGTCACCTTTGATGCCCCTGACTCTTGCTCATCCTCTCTGTGCTCCTCTCACTCCTCCACCATGCATTCTAACATCTTTACCTCTTGATCTTAGGTTAGCTGCTTCTTCCATTGTTTCCATGCAGCAGCACTGAGGTAGACCTTTGTAATTAGTAATTGTTTATAGTTGGCCATGACTTGCACATGTGGAAGGGGGGGGGGGGGGGGGTGCTTGTTATTCTTATATAACTTCTAACAAACTTCCAAATGAATACACTGCTCATTGTACATTATATTTAGCATGCAGTGTTTTATACAGTGACCCTAGGTGCTGATATGAATGTGAAATGTATATTCGTAAATGATAAAAGGACAATCTGTTCTGATTGGCTTATCAGAATCAATTAAGAATTGTGTCTAAACAGTGCAAGTTGTGTCTATGCAATGATGCCTGTACTTAGTTAAGATTTGCAAGATGTGCTTTACTAATTGCCACTTAGCACATACACATTAAGAAATGTAATAGTGCTGTGGCCAATGACTAAGGTTGTTGGAATTTTGAGGGGGTGTTTCAGGAATGTGGTTAGTGCTTTGAGAACTGCATTTAAGCAATTAACAGAAACTGTAATGTGAAGTGGAATATGACTATAATTCTAAAATACAAAAATATAGCAACATAGATAAACCATTTAATTTTATTAGATAAAATGTTGATGGGTCTAAATTATTTGTTCTAAAGGCACTACAGTATTTTGGTAGATGAATTAAACTATATTAATTTTGGTTAACATATATGCAAGTAATTGGGATGATAAAGAATTTATACTTTTTGTTTAATCTATAACATGAAGATTAAGAAACTCATAATTGAATAAAAATGTATGTGTATTAGGGCAGCATTGATAATGTCCTAGTTTATCAAGAATCACATCTGTCTGACCCCAAGGAAGTTTTTGTACCCATAGTCAAGACAATCTCTTTTTTTTTTCTTCTTCGGTGCATAACACGTAATTGCTAATTGACTATGTCTTTACCAGTAGCAACAAGCTTCCCTATGTTTATTTCTTGCCATTATGATGCTATTGTTATACCTGACTATGCTCTAATCCACCTTGCTAAAGGTACCTCAACAGCAAGAATCTTCACCAATGTATTCTGGAACAATTCAGGACACACTCAAAGTTTATTTAAGGAGGAAAAATAATCTCCTATACATCATTCAGTAACAAATTACAAACCAGAAAGGCAGTGGAAAAATTGCTGATATTTTTATATTTGAAAATGAATATCCAAAGTTGCTCACTGCTCACCTTTGCAGAAAGGCAAGCCTGCGAAGTACAAAATTAAAGTTACAGACCACACGATAAACTGAGCAACTAACAAATTACTTGAGTCTTGTTTTGGATACAAGGAAAAGGCTAATAAGGGTTTTGATTAACAAATACAAGAAAAAGTTACAGAAATCAATAATGTATCTGTAATACAAATTATTTTACATGAAAGAACAGATAACATATTTAAGGTATTCTATAAGATGTTTCAGAGTGAGGCTATTAATAGTTTTTTAGATAAAAATTGAAATGCCACAGCCTAACACACCATGTTTAAAGAACCTGGGTAAACTTCTCAGGATTTCTGAGATTTGGAATACTATCAAATCTTTATAACCTGGAAAGCAACAGGCCCAGATCAAATAAAACTATCTAATAAATTAAGTTCATTAACACCAGCTATGTTCAAGGAATGTAAAGAAGAAATCCTTCTGCCTAAAGCATTACTGATCTAAACAAGGAGTTTTTCTATGTAAAGCATCACATCAGGCATTAATCAGTTTTTTTTTAAAAAATAAATAAAAAAACAAATACACTTTCTAGGGATCAATTTAACTTCTAAGCAGAGTTCTCAAGATTTTGGCAACAGCCCTGGGGGAAAAGTGTGAAAAAAATACCTTGCATCTATAGTTGAAAGTGTGAAACTAGGTGTTGAGAAATGCTCATCTCTTTACCTGACATCATCTGGGAGAACTAATACTGTTTTTTTTATCATCTAAAGTTTATTTATATATTTTAAATTTTTTTTTGGTATATTAGTATATCCTTCCTTAGAAAATTTGACAAAATTGTAACTACATACATTTAGAATGCCAAGAGACAATGAATTTAAAGAATCAGTTCTGCAAGGATCTAAAGCAGGGGAAGGATATGGTAGTTTTACTGTTGGAATATGCACACTTGCAACCCAAGACTTAAGAAGGATGCAGAAAGAAATGTAACTTTACACATTTGCCTTGGAATTTCCTGTTAAAACTTTTTTTATATGACTTTTGTATTATAAATTACCATCAGTTAAGCTTGAATCTGGGAGTTTGACACTCATGCAGAATATGATATTTACTGCAATTTTATAAAAGTCCTAAAGAAAAAAAACGTTGTCATTTGTAGTGGTGTATGTGATGTGAGCACCTTATGAAGTTTTGAGTAAATGAATCGGTCATTAGCACACTCGCAGTACTTTTTCATGATTTAGTAGGCAATAGATAGCCTATCTGGTGAGTTTTGTGGTTTGTACTGCTCAGTCATGGGTCTTGGATTTTCTGACACTCTGCTCATTTCTTTTACAAAAACGGCTTCATTTCTTGGTCCTAATTTTTTTCAAGGAATATTTTAAAGATGAATTGTTTCACTTAAATAATTTGAAGGATATATAATATACAATCCCGGGTCCTCCCTGCGTGGATTTTGCATGTTCTCCCCGTGTCTGCATGGGTTTCCTCCGGGCACTCCGGTTTCCTCCCACAGTCCAAAGACATGCAGGTTAGGTGGATTGGCGATTCTAAATTGGCCCTAGTGTGTGCTTGGTGTGTTTGTGTGTGTCCTGCGGTGGGTTGGCACCCTGCCCAGGATTGGTTCCTGCCTTGTGCCCTGTGTTGGCTGGGATTGGCTCCAGCAGACCCGTGACCCTGTGTTCGGATTCAGCGGGTTGGAAAATGGATGGATGGATAATATACAATTATAAAAAACAGTGACTGTTTGGTCACATATTAATGTAAAACCACTCGAGCTCCTTTTATAATCTAGTTTTGTTTGCTTTCTGTGTTGCAGCTCAGTTTTATCCCCATATGAATAGACACAAACAAAAATAGCCACAAGTCATATTGAGCCAAAACATATGAAGCAACGTAGAAACTGTCAAAGTGAATTTCAAATAAAGTACAATTTTATGCACATTTGGAGTTCATGTTAGTGTTTAATTTTGTTTACAGATTGTAAAATTTCACCCAATGGAGAGGTCAGCAAAGTGGAATATAAACAAGGTCACATTGTATTTTGCACCTTTTGACATTATTTTTTTCTTTTTCTTTTTCTATTGTGTTTTGTCTAAAAGATTCTGAAGTAAAAAACCTCATCCTTGTTCCTTAGCATCTTCTTAGTAAGCAGTGCTTCTGGATTATTTAGTTTCAGCAAAATACAATGTGGAACTCATTAATTGTGAGAAGGTGTGTATGTATGTGTGTGTGTACATGTATGTATGTATGTATGTATATGTGTGCGTGTGTGTATATATATATATATATCTATATATATCTATATATATAACATATATGTTATTGAATATGGTATAGTACTAGAGGCAAATATTTATTTTATAATGAACTGTTTTTAAATGCTTGTTAAAAAAAACTCTGTGAATGATATATCATGTGCAGTAAAACTGAAAGGTGCAATGAAAATCAAAATAAAAAAGCCCTAATATCCTAAGACCAGTTGTTTAATCTGTAAACAGAAAAGACAAAGTGCTGTAAATTTTGGACTGCAGAAATTGTATATTTTTGTACAGTTGCAAGAACATGTATAGAAATGGGAGGTTTTGTACTGTAAAGTTATATTTTCCCTTAGGTAGTGTTTTGATGTATTTAAATGCAGGCATTATGCCTTACAGACATTGAAGTTTGAGAAAGTGCAGTCTATTGTAAATTATTTGTCATGTTTTTAATATAAAAGTAGTGTTTGCTCCTACTGCCATATATTTAAGTCGTTTTATTAAAAAAAAAAGAATGAATAAACATGAATCCATTCCGGAAAAAGAAAATAATGGAAAAACAAAACAAAATGTTTAGATACTTGGAACAAATGTTTATGTATTTGCTTCTGACCTTTAAGTACAACACGTGATTAAACAGTAAGATTAGTCTTCTAAATGCACTATTTCCACAGCATGATAAAATCATAAGCTTGGTTAAAACCGTCATCAATCTTGAAAATTAGAAGTCAATGAAGAGCTGCCTGGTACAGTATATAGCAGGTCATGTCCTTCCTGAATACCTAAGCAATTATTACAAGTATTGGTATGCTTGTTAGTGGGTTTCATGGCCCACTTTTGGTTTTTTGCAGAAAGATAGGAATTACTGTGTTATTGTTTACAATCTTGTTTACATCTAAAACTGAAAAACTAATTAAGTTAAAAGACAGTTTAGAATTATATATTTGTGTATTTTTGTGGGTGATTAAAGTAATGTTAGTGTCAGCCACATCCCCAAGTTTTAGTATAATAAATTTTAAATCACTTAAATGCAGCTCTTTATAGATTGTTCCATCCAGTAATCATTCAGTCATTCTTCATTTCCATGTAGCTTTTCTTTTAACTGATGATTCTACTCTGTTGGTTTCTGAATTATATTATAATTTATCTTACTTATTAATACTGATTGTGAAAACTTTAAAATTAATTCTGCTTTTTGTGTATCCCTCACTTGAGTTATTTTTGATCTATTTTGATATCTAGTGGTTTTACTCTTTTTTGGGTGGTTATATGAAATAAAAATGCTTATCTCTATACATCAAATACTTTGCATGAATTAAGGCATGTTTCCAGACATGATGTTGAAAAAAATCAAAATAGGACAAGCTGAGATCTGTCGTTGGTCAGTAGATCAAATAAGCCTGTTTCAGACAGAGCTTTTGTTTGAAGTGCCAGTGATACCAGCAGTAAATCCAGGGTAGATGTCTCAAATGAAATAAGGCAATCTATAAATGATTTCGTTAAGTGGTTTGTTTCTCTCCACTGCGCTTAGGTATTTACGCCTGGCACAAATTAAATTAAGAGGGGTCGGATTAAAACCTTCCAGCAGAATAAAAGGGAGCTTTTTATCTTTTACTGCCAAACCCAGCTGTAGAGCTGTGTTGTCTGATTAATGTTTATAAGGAAAGATCATCTGAGTAGTGAAGAAGAGAGAAGTGGTTCTGCAGATATGGTGGAAGAATGTATCTTTATTATTAAAAAGGAATGCTTTCAAACAAAGGCTATATACCCTGTACTTTCATTACTAAGGCTTTGGCCTACTGTCTGCTTGTCTAACATGTCGCACCTTGCATTTATTTTTATATTGGGTTGCATTTAATACAGAGTTTCAATATTACTTTTTTAAAGTTTGTTTTCAGATAATTTGACTGATATTGTATGCCTTAATGTTTAAGCACTCTGTACTTGAGGCTAATATTTCATTGTTCTACTGCCATAAAACCAGAATGCTTGCAGAAATTACTTATGATTTCTGCCTGAACCAGGTTTGTGCTTTTTTTTTATGTTGTGCATGGAAATCTTTTTAGATATAAAAATGAAACGCAGGTTCCGTAACAGAGAAACACAATCTTAATTAATATTTAAATATTTTCAGTGTTACTTAAATGCTAATATTCAGCAACTTGGCTTACAGGAATGGCTATTTAGGAGTCAATTGATTGCTTTTGCTGTTGGTTTTTTAAATTATTATTCTTCTATCTTTAAAAATACAACTTCTTTAAAATAATGGCAGTAGGAACCTGATAGAGCAACATGTATTATGCTGTTAGTTGTATTTGCATTGTATTCCTTGATTAGACTTTTATTTTTGCTTTTTTATTTTACTGTAGTGAGATTAATGAAGTTGCTGTTTCTCAGTAGTTGATACATTATAAATGCAGTTAATTTCACTCGTTTGTATACTTTTTATTCTCTCAAGTATTATAAGGAGAGCATAGGTATGCTGTATTTTCAGTCATTTGTAATTGCAAGCTCTGACTATTGATATTAATCTACTTGAGCATTTGCTGGTGCTGGACAAGTTCATTCTAACAGAAAGGCCTGCTTATGGCTTCAGAAAGGTGTTTAAATAGCTTCAGTCATGATTTTTGCTCGATCAATTATTATTTCAGTTGTTGTATTAGCATCGTAATTTATTTAGCTTGTATTTTCATTTGCTGGCCTCTGGGTTTTGCATACATAGGTGATTATGGCCACTGCTTTCTTTATTAAGAGTCATTTGCTCAGTGTGGTAGCTCGTTATCTTTGAATATTTATGTTTTATAGATTATTACAAAATGGGGAAAATACTGGGTTTTAAAAAAAGAGTTGGATGTTTGTGAGAAACGAGAAAGCTGTTAGCTTTACTTGTTTCATTTGTTAAAAAAATCAGAAAGCAAGATGAAATTAAGCCGCATAGATTTTTTTTTTTTTTTTTTGTAGAATCTCTTGTTATTTCTAATAATCAAAATACGTGGAATCAGGCTTATTGACAACACTACATTAAGTGAACATGGATGTATGTGTAAGAGTGGTTCTCTGTCATCATGTTATAGAAAACAGTAGTTAAAGAAATAATTGGGTGATTGAAGAAGTGTGCTATTCATTTCATTTTTATTGAATGGTTAAATGATTTATTATCCAGAAATTAGTTATTTCCACAGACTAGAAATGGTAGCAAATAATTTATTGTCTCTTTTGTTGTCTTATTACTACCAATTATTTTTCATAAATCTCGGAACATTCAGATTCTGAAGGTCACAGTACTTGTTACATTCAATTATATTCTTAAATGCTTTCTAAAAATCCTTGGCTTAGTCTGCTCTGAGAAATTTGCAATACATATAAAATTAGTTTGTTTTAAATTTATACACTTTAAATTGATAGGTAGTTGGACCAATAGGCAGCAGTGTACTTTCTAATTAATAAGTATGTTAGACTTATTGGTGACTAGCAAAATACCCGCGCTTCGCAGCGGAGAAGTAGCGTGTTAAAGAGGTTATGAAAAAAAAAGGAAACATTTTAAAAATAACGTAACATGATTGTCAATGTAATTGTGTTGTCATTGTTATAACTGTTGCTGTCTTTTATATATATATATATATATATATATATATATATATATATTATATATATTATATATATAATATACACACACACATAAACATTTATATACATATCTACATATACACATCTACATATATATACACACATACATAAACACACACATAAGACTTACTGACTGAAACGGGCTTTCATTGACAATCATGTTACGTTATTTTTAAAATGTTTCCTTTTTTTTTCATAACCTCTTTAACACAGTACTTCTCCGCTGCGAAGCGCGGGTATTTTGCTAGTATATATATATATATATATATATATATATATACATATACACACATACATGCAGTTTTAATAACACAGAAATCAATATAAACATTAACATCATTATCATATGAGAATATGAAGTAATATATAAGAAGCACATTTCATATAAATATAAATTATTAAACAGTAAAGTCTTCTTCTGTAATTTGCTACCGTGGCAATTTGTGTGTCTGTCCAGGATTTTAAATGACCTGTAGCTCGCAAACCATTTCACCTATACACTTGAAATGTGGTACACATATAGTACGTCACGTCTACTATCCGCTTTATGGGTGATGATCGTTTTACTCTTTTTATCTTTATTTTATTTTATTGTAGAATCAACTCCTATCTGCGCACAGCAGGGCAGCCGTGGGCGGATGCGTATGGTGTATTCACTCCATGTTATCGTGCATTGCGCTGTCAGTGGTATATGGATAAAAGAATTTGAACAACATATAAGAAGCGTTTAAATTATTAAACAGTAAAACATTAAAATTGAAGAAGTAAAGTTACATTAAGTACTACTGCAGTGCCTTCGGGTATACCTCATTTTTTGTTTGCCCATTACATGCTTAAATGTATACATTTTTTGGTGCACTTACCCGAGAACACGCGACATATAACAGAGCGTGGGAGAAGCATGGATTTTAAACACGCGTTGAGTTCATCTGCTGGTCTCCCTCGTGGAATAACTGGTAATGTTTGACTAAAATGTACAGCGAGTAAAACGACATTACCTCCTATTTTTTTTTTTTTACGATCTCTGAGATCTTGCTTTTTTCGGTTCAAGGCTTCATAAGCTCTTTTATGTTGTATGGTGTACTTATCCCAAACCATCATCTTTGAATGTTGCAAGACTTTCGCCTTGTATGTAGATCGGGGTAATTACATTCATTGCATTCCTAGTCTGAATCACAATGTGATTGTATGGGTGGTTACTTGGCACTGTAGGGTTGCCACCCGTCCTTTAAAATACGGAATCGTGCCGCGTTTGAGAATGAAATTGCGCGTCCCGTTTTGAATCAATACTGGACGGGATTTATCCCATATTTTTTTTATCATTTTTTTTTTAAAGCAGCGTCTCATGCAAATCATCCCACACGCATTTTATGAAGATGCCTCCTTTCCTAGTTTTGATTGGGTAATACTTGATGTCATCGTTAGTTTGATTGGTGTTTTTAACTGTCCAGTGAGGAGGGCGTGTCTTTTAAGTACAGTCTGCAAAGTGTTGGCACTGAGATGTGGCGTCAGCGCCATACTTGAAGCCCCTAACGTTGCGGTCAGCAAGTCGGCTAACATCCGCCATGTGCCGTCTTTCAGTTGCGAGAAGCAGATCATAGAATGGTTGAAACTGTTGCCCCTAACGTTGCGCCACGGCGTGTGGTTCGTTTATACCTCGTGTCTTCTCATTAAACTTTTATCTCACGAATATGTTATTGCAATCCGCAGCGGGAGCGTTTCTATAAAGTTAATTTAAACTTACGTTTTACACCGTGCTTTGTTTCCCTTATGAACATGCTTGTATGCTTAACTCGCTCCGTTCTCAATTGTTTAATAAATTTTTTGGTCTTCGCTGTTTGTGGCTGTTCCTCCATTTCCCCCTACTTCGTTGTTTTATCTCGCGAATATGTTATTGCAATCCTTAACGGGAGCGTTTCAATAAACTGATTGAAAATAGTTTTGCATTTACCTTTTAAGTAAAAGGCGAGCTTTTAAGCCTGAGAAATCACCGCGTAAATGCACACGTTTAATTGGACATGTGTTAATATGTATGGTTACACAGTATTAAAAGACAGTGAACAACGTCAGTTACCTTTGTTCCCGCGTTTGATAAAAGGTGAGCTTTTAAGCCTGAGAAATCACCCCGTAAATGCACACGTTTAATTGCACATGTGTTAATATGTATGCTTACACAGTATTAAAAGACAGTCAAAAATTAACGTCATTTACCTTCGTTCCCGCGTGTGACTCGTGCTGTAAATGTCTTCCTTGTTTTTAGTTCACGTGATTACGTAGGAGGCGTGATGACGCGATACGTGACTCCGCCTCCTCCATTACAGTGTATGGACAAAAAATATGTTCCAGTTATGACCATTACGCTTTGAATTTCGAAATGAAACCTGCCTAACTTTTGTAAGTAAGCTGTAAGGAATGAGCCTGCCAAATTTCAGCCTTCCACCTACACGGGAAGTTGGAGAATTAGTGATGAGTCAGTCAGTGAGTGAGTGAGTGAGTCAGTCAGTGAGGACTTTGCCTTTTATTATTATAGATTCCAAATTTGAACTGCATGAGTGTGTGATAGCCTGGTGCCATGTCTAGAAATTAGCCCAGTCTGCAGAGACCTAGAATAGAATTAAATGGGTTTGAGAGTTTTCTGTTGAATTTTGTGTATATGCATGTGTATATATGTGTGTGTGTGTACAGTAATCCGTCGCTATATCGCGCTTCGCCTTTCGCGGCTTCACTCCATCGCGGATTTTATATGTAAGCATATTTAAATATATATCGCGGATTTTTCGCTGCTTCGCGGGTTTCTGCGGACAATGGGTCTTTTAATTTCTGGTACATGCTTCCTCAGTTGGTTTGCCCAGTTGATTTCATACAAGGGACGCTATTGGCAGATGGCTGAGAAGCTACCCAGCTTACTTTTCTCTTTCTCTTGCGCTGCCTCTCTCTGATCCTGACGTAGGGGGATTGAGCAGGGGGGGCTGTTCGCACACCTAGACGATACGGACGCTCGTCTAAAAATGCTGAAAGATTATCTTCACGTTGCTATCTTTTGTGCAGCTGCTTCCTGAAACGACATGCTGCACGGTGCTTCGCATACTTAAAAGCTCGAAGGGCACGTATTGATTTGTGCTTGAAAAACAAACTCTGTCTCTCTCTATCTCTCTCTCTCTCTCTCTCTCTCTCTCTCTTTCTCTCTCTTTGTCTGCTCCTGACGGAGGGGGTGTGAGCTGCCGCCTTCAACAGCTTTGTGCCGCGGTGCTTCACATACTTAAGCCAAACAGCCCTATTGATTTGTTTGCTTTTCTCTCTATCTCTGTGACAGTCACTGCTCCTGACACGCACTCCTTTGAAGAGGAAGATATGTTTGCATTCTTTTAATTGTGAGACGGAACTGTCATCTCTGTCTTGTCATGGAGCACAGTTTAAACTTTTGAAAAAGAGACAAATGTTTGTTTGCAGTGTTTGAATAACGTTCCTATCTCTCTACAACCTCCTGTGTTTCTGCGCAAATCTGTGACCCAAGCATGACAATATAAAAATAACCATATAAACATATGGTTTCTACTCCGCGGATTTTCTTATTTCACGGGTGGCTCTGGAACGCAACCCCTGCGATGGAGGAGGGATTACTGTGTGTGTATATATATATATATATATATATATATATATATATATACACAGTGGGTACGGAAAGTATTCAGACCCCCTTCAATTTTTCACTCTTTGTTATATTGCAGCCATTTGCTAAAATGATTTAAATTTTTTTTTCCCTCATTAATGTACACACAGCACCCCATATTGACAGACAAAAAAAAGAATTTTTGAAATTGTTGCAGATTTATTAAAAAAGAAAAACTGAAATATCACATGGTCCTAAGTATTCAGACCCTTTGCTGTGACACTCATATATTTAACTCCGGTGCTTTCAATTTCTTCTGATCATCCTTGAGATCACCTTCATTTGAGTCCAGCTGTGTTTGATTATACTGATTGGACTTGATTAGGAAAGCCACACACCTGTCTATATAAGACCTTACAGCTCACAATGCATGTCAGAGCAAATGAGAATCATGAGGTCAAAGGAACTGCCTGAAGAGCTCAGAGACAGAATTGTGGCAAGGCACAGATCTGGCCACGGTTACAAAAAAATTTCTGCTGCACTTAAGGTTCCCAAGAGCACAGTGGCCTCCATAATCTTTAAATGGAAGACATTTGGGACGACCAGAACCCTTCCTAGAGCTGGCCGTCCGGCCAAGCTGAGCTACCAGGGGAGAAGAGCCTTGGTGAGAGAGGTAAAGAAGAACCCAAAGATCACTTTGGCTGAGCTCCAGAGATGCAGTCAGGAGATGGGAGAAAGTTGTAGAAAGTCAACCATCACTGCAGCCCTCCACCAGTCAGGGCTTTATGGCAGAGTGGCCTGTTGGAAGCCTCTCCTCAGTGCAAGACACATGACAGCCCGCATGGAGTTTGCTAAGAGACACCTGAAGGACTCTGAGATGGTGAGAAATAAGATTCTCTGGTCTCTGGTCACTTGGGGTATTTGTTTTAATCGTGTGGGGTTAATGAGCATTCTATGCAGAGCTAATTTCTGGACCAGGGTTTGAACCCAGGATTTTGGAGCAGAATGACTATAGTATGTAGTCACTCTCTGTTCAATACCTGTACACTGATTTTCAGTATTGATGTGACAAGGAAATTTAGTGCATAAACATACATAAGTATGTGCTTTGGAGAACATGCATAGATTTTGTAGCCCAATGCTATCCTCTTTATAGCATTAGTAATTATATCCCAGTCCTAAAAGTGTGCATCTGGAGATTATGTCAAAATTAAAAAGGTTGAGAGCTGGATGTAGTCAAATTATGTGACAACATATTCAGGTGTGTATTCAATAACTGCACGCATTTTTTGTCCACTATGTATACCAACACAATCACAGACTGTTTTGTTAAGTTCATTAAAAAAGATTTATAGACAAGAAAAAGCAAAAATTACAGAAAATGATGAATACTGTCCAGGTCTGGTGTTTTTTGTATTTATTGTATTTAGCAAAACTAGCGATGCATTTAGAATTAAAATAGAGAGTTGACTACTGTAATTGATATACCAAAATATTATAAATATTACCAGAAAAGGTTGAATAAACAACTTGGTTGGAGCATTCACAATAAAATGAGAAAGGAAGGAAATGTGCAAAGTGAGAAATGATAACTACAAATTGCAATCTAGGTATTGAAAAGCACTGAAAGGAGAGTTACATTTAGTACGTAATTGCATTATAATGATGTTTGAAATAATATGAGAACAAAATGCTGCTTTCATCTAAGCAAGTTTATTCAGTGACTGTTGGCTGAATTTTGAAATTCTTGTCTGCTTAATTGCCTCACAAATTATTGTTCAACTAATATTTCTTTAGTGTAAAATGAATTTTTCACATTTAATCAGGTCAGGGAGAGGAAATCGGGTTGCATGATCACCAGTGCGAACTGCCATCATCTCTTATTTGATTTGTGCCCTGGAATAGTGGTCACTTTGGATGGTTATGTCAGGAAGATTGTCTCTGTTCTTACAACACTTGGCATCATTTAGCTCCAGGATGTGAATGAAAGTCTTCTTTAGACATATTAAAAGGTATCAAAATTCAGAATATCTCACAAATCCACAACCCTTTTGTACGTCAGAAGTGAGAATTATATTTCAGTTGTCACAACTGAAATAAAGACTTGCAGAGACCATGCTTTAAAGAAGTCACATTTTCTTCAACCAGAATAAAAGCAAAATCATGTTTCTAGATGTAGTGTATACTTTATAAATGTGATTAATTAATTGACTTATATCTCAGTGATGGGTTACAATTGCTGATGAATGCATTGTGTTCACTTAAAATTCAAAACAATCATAGGCTTGAATACAAAGCTGAAAAATGGAGCATCCTGCTTCTTTCATGGAGCCATGCACCTACTGTGTTTTGAAAGGAGTTAGCTGCGCCTTGACCTTCATCATACCCGTTTTCACCATCAAATATTGTAGAGCCCACCACAGCCTCTCCAGATGCAGCTGAATCTATAAAATTGTTTGAAACGAATCATTGTTCATAAATATAGATAAGTGACAGATGCCATGAGATGTTCACCTGTGCCCATTTACAACTATAGTCTTTTGGTTCATACTGTTAAATTTATACTGTAGATGGAATTTGAGCTAATATTCTGTAGCAGTGTGTGTTTGAGGGTTTCATTTTTAACAGTGCTTTCTAGTGGCATTCTAGGAAGTAGTTTGTCATTACCGGCTCTGGTCATTAATATTTTATGCTTTAACAGTAGGTGGTGTGATATGTGTAGTTGGAAGTTATATCTCGTTAGCAGCGTGCATTTGTATAGATTTCTTACCAGCTTGAAAACTCTCCAGCATGATTTGGAGTAAACAGTGGCTCATATCATTTAATTACAAACTAATTAAGACATCCTGGGTATAACAGTTCAGAGCAACACATTGAGCAGGTGGCCTGCTATCACATTGCCATGTAGAATAATTGAAAGAGAATGACAGAATTTTAAAGTAATGCATGTAATTGTACTTTACCTAATACGTTTAAAAAAAAAAGAACACCCTGAATTGTTACTAACTTTTCAGTCTGCATATTTGTATTTTAAAACCGTTCATTTCATGTTTCAGAGTTTACATAAAACAAAACAAAAAAAAAAACTACAGGCTATGAGCAAATCGCTTTTTTGGAGCCATAAGCCAGAGTATTTTAATGAGAAGTATTATGGCAATGTGCAGTAAATATTAAGTCACGAATACTTTTGATCTCTAAAAATGCCTCTTCATTCTTAACTATCCTCCCATCTCACCCCAACCAAGCATAAGCTGTGTTTTGAAAGCTATACTTGTGCATGTCTTATGTTTCTGATGTTAAAGGACATTTGAACCCACCATTACATATCCCATCCTGATCAAATTAGTTTTTAGCTGTTTTGCAAGAGATTTTGCCATTATTGATGGTATTTGTTTCCTTTTATTGAGGTAAAATAAATACTCCATTTTTATTTAATTTGTTGACTTGATGAGACATTCTGCATGAGAGCAAAACATGAATTTAAGATTAACATTGCCACTACACCTTTTGATTTACAATACAGTGCCAGTCACACTGTAACGATTGTGGATAATCCAAAAAAAAAAATTGAAGTCTGAATGTGATAAAAAAAATTGCTTCATTTAAACTTGCGTAGTCAAAATTAACAGTATTTACTAACACATAAAATATGTGAATGATAAGATAGGCGTAATTGTGAGTGTTGGCTTTGGGAAGATTAGGAGTGGTGCATAGTTTGTGTTGCTGTTGCCCCAGCTTCAAGTTATTCTAAATTTAGTGGCCATGAAACTTGTGAGGCTGGAGTTGCAGAACATGGAGTGCAGTCATTGTTGAAGGGGTAAATGGATGGGAAAATGCCTTTCGAGTTTAGCAGTATAATCTACTTCTACACTTTCTTTTCTGTTTTATGGTATTGTGATGCAGTCAAGCTTGCCTGTAAAGTAATATTTGAGTGATAAGTTATGTAACACCATTCAGTGGTCCCCTGCTGGAATCACCTTGAATCTATTTGGTGTTACATGAGGGAAATTCCTCCTAGACTAAAACAAAATTCATTAGACTTTGTTCACCTAACCATGCATGATAAATATTTGGAGTATTGATTTCAAGTGTTCTTAAATAAAATATTATTAAGTTTACAGCTTTTATTATTTGACATCAAATGGAAGGTTTATTAATCTTAATTTTCTGAAACACTTTACAGCTCTCTTGTGAGTTGGGGTGTCATTTACAAATTTCTAGTAATCAGTACTTTTCATGTTCAAAGTAATTACTAGAATATGTTTGTTGCTGGTTTATGAATGACAGTCATTTTTTTCAGATCTGTTGCCAAATGTTGTTATACTCGGGGGTGTTTTGTTAGTTTTTAGTGTACATGCTGTAGTACGTTAAATAAATCTATTCCATTCAAAAACAGTGCTTGATTATTTCCATGTATAAGGCCGTGTATTTCATTTCTTCTTTTAGAAAAATGGTGAAATGCAAATGAACAAAACTCTTGACAGTTCTAGATATTTTTTTGCTGTTTATTTAAATGTCCTTTTTCATTTTCAGATGCATTGTTTTTGATCCTTAGTTGATGTTTTTAATCTTCATCTTATTTAATTTTCTCAGAAAGTGATTTTTCCACTTTTATGTTTTCCCAGAAAATTGGATGATAGTGTTTAACGGAAAATTGAACAGTTTTACACTGTCCTAAGAAATAAATGGAAAATGAAAAAAATAATCATGAGAATTTAAGTCAGGAGTACACATTTAAAGTTCCAAAGGATATCCAATCAACACTTCCACAGGGCTGTTAAGAATAAAAGTCTGAACTTTTAAGTGTTTTGGATTGGAACTGTAGTGAGAAGTCAAGCAAAGTGACCCCTTTTATTGGCTAACTAGAAAGATTACAATATGCAGGACTGTCAAGGCAACTCAGGCCCCTTCTAAGATGTCTCACTTCCAGGTTTTCCAATGCTGTACCTGTCCTGGTGTCTGTATAAACATAGGGAACTCCAGTTTCTATATGACATCTTGCCTGAGTTGCCTCGACAGCTTGCATATTGTAATCTTTCTAGTTAGCCAATGAAAGGGGTCATTTTGCTTGACTTCTCACTACATCCATAATGGCTAACACAGTACAACACCATAGAATTGAAGTGTTTAATGAAAAGTGTGATTCAGATTTAAAATAACTGGATATGATTAAGGAACGTCTAATAAAGTCTGTATCTGTTACATTTTGATATTTGAGATTTGTGATTTAATTTTTGTGACCTCTGCTATGGATAACTAATTAAGAATTTGTTAATGATAAATAACCTTATAAGGCAGTTTAAGAAAACCCTCATAATTGTGTTGCCACATAAATTGTATTAATGTTACTGGGATCACCAACATGTTCTTGCCTCATGCCGTGAGGCAATGGTGATTTGCTTTGCCCTGCTTATTTTTTCCCATTGATCATTAACTAAAGCACAATTGTTTGACCTAAATACCATTGTAATATCTCCCCGCCTTTCTCCTATAGCATGGGCGCAAAGAATAAGTTGAGTGTCTCAGAAAACAAAGTACTCTAGCTTTTATCATCTAACTTGCATGTTGTAGTTCGTGGAAGGAAAATTGGGGTCCTTGGAGTAAATCCAAAAGTGTCTAAAATCATTCAAAATCGACACAGGCACTTGATGATGTAAGGTTCAAACGTAGGACCTTGAAGCTATAAGGCAGCAGCTCTAGCCATTGTACCACCATTCTGCCCTGCATTAAGTTTTAAAAAGTTTAATTCATAGAAGATGGTTTCAAAATATTAACTTCTGAACTTTAGAATGTTAAAATGATAAATTGTTTAACATTTTCAAAGCTTCTTGTCATGGGTAGATTGGAATCCTGATGCAGAATACTGCATGTGATTAAGTATTAAGGTCAATCTTTTGACAAATGTACCTCTCAATTTGGGAAAAAAAATGAACAGTCATGAAAGGGAAACCCATTAGTTCTAGACATTATTTCCCCTTGTTTTCTTGATTCACTTTTCTTAGCAGGATATGTTTATCATTTTTAAGGACATCTGTTAATGTTTCAATTTCAATAATTTGCCTTCAAAAGTGAGTGCCAAATTCATCAACCTGGTGTGAAAATTGAAGCAGGAAAGTGGCATGACTGTGCCAAGAGGAAATACGCACACAAATGTTTTGAGTTAGGAATAATCATTAAAACAAAAAAAGGCCTGTCAAGTGTAATATTTTTTGTTCCTTTCAGATAAATAAAATTCCAGATTTAATGGCTTTGTGGTTCCTTTCTGTTTTTTAATTAATAAAATATGCACAGTTCCATACATTGGGTAGCATTTTCAGGTAGAATTGCTGTGGCTCTCCTAGCAAAAAAGTGAATTATGATGTTACTTTTGGGAAGTATACTTAAAGCACTTGTGACCCTTTAACTGTTAAACTATTGCATTGTAGTTTATGTACTGTGTATTTTCTAAAAGGATGATGCGTAGTCATAATAATTTAGAAACATGTTGATTAGCTGTTACCCTATGTTATAAAGAGCAAAGGTTGATGAGTTTTATTCATTTTTTTGTTTAATTTATTAATGCTTTGTTTAATTCATTTCATTTTTATTTAATACTCTTTCGCTTATGATCCCAACATAGTATCCAGTGATTATAGATATAATACAGAAAATGAATTGCAACATATACACAAAGTGTTATGTTGTAGTATGAACAGGTAGAAATCAATTAACTTATAAAAAAAACACACACACATATACTATATACAGGGGCGGTTTTAAGTCCAAATTCCAACTGTGCTAGACTAGTCTCTTTCTGAAAAGTATCATTCTGTAGACAGGTTATGACAGTTTGATTGGATAGAAGACATCTAATAAAAGGGTTCATCAAATGTGGTACTCCTGGGAAGTATCACTTTGGGCACTGAGAGTAAAATCAAATGGAAAATACTTAACAGTGGCAAATCAAAAAAAATAACATTAAAATGCAGTAGAATGGAGTGATATGAAACATCTCAGCATAACAAGAGTATGCTATGCTAAAGTAATAATTGGTGTTGGTGCTTCTCTAATACTGACATACAGACTGTTACATTTTTTGATTGGTCTTTTATTGTGGAAGTGTCCATGAATGGCACTTTAACATCCAAAGTTTTTTTTTTTTGGTGGACAAGCTAATCCTGGAATTGCCTAAATTAACCTTGTTTTACATGTACACTTCACGATTCTTTCCTCTGGAATTTAAAGTGGGCTACCTTTATAAATGATTCTATTTGAAATCTCTGAAATTCTTTAAACATTGTTTAAGGGCAGTTTAGCCTCACATTACCCCAAAGCAAGGGATGAAGTTATGAATATCCTACCAAAAGCCAGGAGCCTTTGAAAGAATTTTGAACAGACTTGCACTAAACACTCTTAACAGAAGCCAACAGCCTGGTTTTTGGTGGGATCACATCTGTCTTTCTGCTCCAAGTTTGTGGTCTTGAAATGATTTAACCCAGACAAGCACAACTCATGGCTTTTAATACTCACGAGGATTGTACAGAACTCGGATAAGTACAGTGCATCCGGAAAGTATTCACAGCCCATCACTTTTTCCACATTTTGTTATGTTACAGCCTTATTCCAAAATGGATTAAATTCATTTTTTTCCTCAGAATTCTACACACAACACCCCATAATGACAACGTGAAAAAAGTTTGAGATTTTTGCAAATTTATTAAAAATAAAAAAATTGAGAAAGCACATGTACATAAGTATTCACAGTCTTGGTGGTGGCAGCATCATGCTGTGGGGATGTTTTTCAGTGGCAGGGACTGGGAGACTAGTCAGGATAAAGGGAAAGATGACTGCAGCAATGTACAGAGACATCCTGGATGAAAACCTGCTCCAGAGCACTCTTGACCTCAGACTGGGGTGACGGTTCATCTTTCAGCAGGACAACGACCCTAAGCACACAGCCAAGATATCAAAGGAGTGGCTTCAGGACAACTCTGTGAATGTCCTTGAGTGGCCCAGCCAGAGCCCAGACTTGAATCCGATTGAACATCTCTGGAGAGATCTTAAAATGGCTGTGCACCGACGCTTCCCATCCAACCTGATGGAGCCTGAGAGGTGCTGCAAAGAGGAATGGGTGAAACTGGCCAAGGATAAGTGTGCCAAGCTTGTGGCATCATATTCAAAAAGACTTGAGGCTGTAGTTGCTGCCAAAGGTGCATCGACAAAGTATTGAGCAAAGGCTGTGAATACTTATGTACATGGGATTTCTCAGTTTTTTTATTTTTAATAAATTTGCAAAAACCTCAAGTAAACTTTTTTCACGTTGTCATTATGGGGTGTTGTGTGAAGAATTCTGAAGAAAAAAATGAATTTAATCCATTTTGGAATAAGGCTGTAACATAACAAAATGTGGAAAAAGTGGATGCGCTGTGAATACTTTCAGGATGCACTGTATGTCTATCTTTCTTTCTACAGGACCACGACCCTACAGTGATTGCTAGTGTAAGCAAACAACAAGGCAGTTTCAGTGAGATAAACCCTAAACGTTATTTCAGTCTAAACATTTATTTCCAGAGGAGCCAGGCATATCAAATACTAGAAGTCCAAGTAGATACAAACCATATAACCTGAATGATTCAAATCTTTGTATGTATAGCAAGCTTTATATCAGTAAAACTAAGAGGGATATCTGAGTAAATTGAGTCGCCTTTCCTCTTAATCCAGCTAAGATGTTCTTACAAAATGCATGCCATTGCACACTTTTTCCTCTTTTATTTAGAGACTTAGCAGCTGATTGTGTACGAGTTAGCAATAGTTGCAAATTGTCTGAAATTGGTCAATTGATAAGTTGTAATAGTCTTGTTACTAACCAGTGAAGCTACTTTTAACTAAATATAAGAACATGCTGAATGCAAGGTTACATTTTTTTAATATCCTCTTACAACCATATATGCACTGGTTAGTTTACCCGACCTCAAATGTATACATTCTCATAGTAATCATATTTATTTATGTGCATCTCATTATCTTGTCTCCTGAAAAACAGTCCCAAGAGTCATTGTCATATATGACCATCTGAGCCAGGCACCTGCCAGATAAGTTCTTAATAGAATCAAAATTAGTGCCAGCTTTCCCTTATGAGCTCTACAATACAATCTTGCTACACGGTTTATTCACTTAAAAGCTGCACCCTATCCAAGTAATTTTAATATACACACAAATTAAATATTATTTAACAAACTGTAAGATGAACAGTTTTTTCACCCCAGTACAGGTACTCTTAGAGCTACAGTACAGGCCCTGCTACACTAGATTTATTTATCTTCGAAATATTAAAGAGGACTGCATCACGAGATCACAATGTATGCCCTCAGTAATGGAGTTAATAAGTTCTGTAAGGTAAGAGAGAGCAAAATTATTTCATTTTATATGAAAAGGTCGCTTTTTAAATTTTAAATAACTGGACTTGTAAGGTCATACTTCATAGTTATAGTTATGATTCTTGCAGCTGTTTTTTTGAGTTAACTGTTTTATAACAAGTGACAAATTCAGAAAGCCAGACCATTGATTATTAAAAAGTTCATAAAGCCTTGGAGCAAAATCTAACTTGACAAAGAAGAAATCTGAAATGACTGACATAATTCCATCTAATATTAGCAGCCGAGTTAAATTCAAGGGTTATTAATATTTTCATTTATCAGTCTAGAAAACTAATTAGATTGCTCCTTGTAGAGCTCTTTCTTGTAAACTACAGTATAATAGTTTGTCTATGCAGGCTGATCGACCTACTTAATTTGTTCATTCTAGGCATGCTTAACACTTAGAAAACCATACTTTTTGTAGCAGCGCTTGTGCAGCAGTTGAACACAGATCACAGTAACATGAATATTAATGCGTGCCCTTTCCATTGGGCACACAAATGTCAACTTGCTGCCTTATAGAATGAGTATTTTTTATAGATAACATTTTTGCCAATATTTCATACCTTTGATCTGTTAAGGTGTATTACTGTTTTAGTGAAAATTTTGTGGATGTTTATTGAAGTTGGTCTTTACCTTGTCCAATGCTCAAAATGTTTTTTATTATAAGGTTCATTTTCACAAAAACAACCTTAGTGACCTGTAGAACACTGTGTATTATACAATTTACAAATAAAGTGGACTTTTCTTTATCTGTTTTGAACAGGACCTGATGGCAAAAGTGAGAGCAATGCTGGCTGCTTCAAAAGATTTACAAACAAGCACATCCTAGGAAAAAAAACACTCCCAAATTGACAACCAGTGCAAACGTCTGGATACTGTGTCACATGTATGAGGATCAAGGTTATGTTGCAGCTAGAGGCTAATGCTCCAAAGGGGAAATGCAGCTGCAGGTTTTTCACTGGTAAATAGCTATGTATTGTACTGCACAACCCGAGGAAATAATCTTCAGAGAGGATATGCCTTGGACAATTGTAGAAGTTGATATTTAATAAAGCATACATCAGTCCTCTCAGAGTATGTAAACTGGAAAAGTAAGCCAAAAAAAGTTGCCTGAAATATTGACAAATCTTCACGCATGCCTCCTATGTAATGATGAGCCTTCTCAGATACTGATGTAAGAATGGACTCTTACTTCACATGTGGCACTTCACCTGTATAGCTATGATCAGGATGTACAAAGAATACTTGCCTATATGAAGATCTCCATGAGGTGATGAATTCAATGTTTAGTTTGAAAGCTATTCTTTGTCAGTTTCTCAACATCCAAATGAGGAAGGAAAAGTTTTATCCTTCTGTGAAGGAGTAATTTATTATTTCTAAGTTTTGTTTTTTCTTAGGTTTTCTTACCACTGCTGTACTATCTTTACATGATGCATATTTGTAGGTTTGTACAGAATATATTGGTTGTGCCAGTTTCTAGACTTTGTCAATAAACTTGTAACACAATATACTGCAATTGCTTTTTTACTGTGTTGTGTGATTATTTGTGATGCTGTTTTATTATAACTTTCTAAAACTTACAGTGACTTAAGGTTTTTTATTAATATATATGTATATATAATACCAGCCACTTTATTAAGTACCCCCTTTTGCCTTAAGAGTTGCTGTAATTCTTCATGGCACAGATTCAGCAAGGTACTGAAAACATTTCTCAGGAATTTTGGTCCATAACGACATGATAGCATCACGCAGTTGCTGCAGATTTGTCAGCTGCACATCCATGATGCGAATCTCCCTCTCCACCACATCCCAAAGGTGCTCTATTGGATTGAGATCTGGTGACTGTGGTGGCCATTTGAGTACAGTGAACTAACTCACTGTCATGTCCAAGGACCCAGTTTGGGATGATTTGAGCTTTCTGACATGGCCTACTGGAAATAACCATCCTAAGATGGGTACTCTGCGGTCATAAAAGGATGGACACAGCCAGCAACAATACTCAGGTAGGCTGTGGCATTTAAATGATGCGAATTGGTGCCAAGAGGCCCAAAGTTTGCCAGGAAAATATCCTCCTCATCATTACTTCACCACTACCAGCCTGAACTGTTGACACAAGGCAGGATGGATCCGTGCTTTCATGTTGTTGATGCCAAATTCTAACCCTACCATCCAAATATCACTGCAGAAATGAAGACTCGGTAGACTAGAAAACGTTTTTCCAAACTTTCGTTGTCCATTTTTGGTGAGCCGTGCAACTTGTAGCCTTATTGGCCTGTTCTTAGCTGACAGGCCTGGCGCTGGTATGGTCTCCTGCTGCTGTAGCACCAACAACAACCATGCCATGCTCAAAGCCACTTCAATCAGATCCCCCCCCCCCCCCCCAATTCTGATGCTTGGTTTGAATTTCAGCAGGTTATCTTGCCAATGTCTACAGGCATAAATGCATTGAGTTGCTGCCGTGTGATTGCGTTAACAAGCAGTTGAACAGGTGTAGCTAATAAAGTAAGTGGCCGGTATATATGTGTGTATGTGTATATATATATATATAGACACACACACACAGTATATGAAAAATATCAACCTTTTAACTAGGTAAAAAAAATTAATGATACAGTATTTACAAATATTGAGTGGCCTTTTAGCTCCGAGTATACTGGTTGGCGTGCTGTTTTATTATAAATGTCATGTAGTGCAACCCAAATTATTTGAAGCTACACTCTCTGCTTACTTATCCCCTATCCAATTTATCTAAATATCTATTTACTAAGCTTCTGGTTTTAAGGTCCTTGTTTTGTTTTTTGTTTTTAAATATGTATTTAACCTTCAACATTAAATTTGAGGCAGAATCAACAGCATTAAAACCTCTGCTAAAATCAGTAAAATAAAATATGGCATTATGTGTAAAACATGGATTTAAATATCAGGGTTGACGCACTTGACCTGCACAAATTGTTAGTTTTGGCTGCTAAGCTAAATTGGTAGTTTAGTTGCTGAAATAAAATCATCCAGGCTTTCATGTTTTCCACATCATCCTAAATGGTGTAGAATGGCTTTCATTAATCCTGTCTTCTCATCTTTTTATTTTAAGTCTCTTCTCCAGTGTAATGTGTTATGCTTACTATTTCAGTTCCTTAATTAGAAACTGCAATTAAAAATGAACTTGTTTGATTTTCTGTATTATTTATATACAGTAGAAGCTTTTTTAACTTAACAAAAATGCACATCATGTGTATTGTTGGTTATTTTAACAGGCTAATGGAAATTCGCTCTCGGTATGAAGGACTGTTGTGTGATTGGTCAACACCAGTGTAAGGTTTGGTTTTTGATTGGGTACTGCATGGTTTATATTTGTGATCATTTTCGGTGGCGGTTGTTTTTAATTTTGTTATATTTTTCTTCTATTATTAAGATATGTTCAAGTTTCATACTGTTGTAATGTGAAGTGCGTAATATAAAAATAAAGTATACTATTAGAAATACATTGATTTGTGGGAATTGTTTATGGAAACTATTAAGGCCAATTAGTGAGTCATATGGTAGCAGAGAGCGTACAAATAACATGAACAAATTTAAAGAAAATGTTTTAACAATTGTAAGTACAGTTGAACTGAAATCTAGTGCAATGTTAGTTAAAAAAAAAATTGTCACAAAGTGTTTGAAGGAAAGGTGGCGCAGTGGTATCGCTGCTGCCTCGCAGTAAGAAGACCTGGGTTTGCTTCCTGGGTTCTCCCTGTGTTGAGTTTGCATGTTCTCTCCGTGTCTGCGTGGGTTTCCTCCCACAGTCCAAAGACATGCAGGTTAGGTGCATTGGTGATTCTAAATTGTCCCTAGTGTGTGCTTGGTGTGTGTGTGTGTGTGTGTGTGTGTGCGCCCTGTGGTGGGCCGGCACCCTGCCCGGGGTTTGTTTCCTGCCTTGCGCCCTCTGTTGGCTGGGATTGGCTCCAGCAGACCCCCCGTGACCCTGTAGTTAGGATATAGCGTGTTGGATAATGGATGCATGGATGGATGTTTGAAGGAATGTATCGATGTGACATGAAGCTGAAGAGGTTCTGTAAGAAATGGTCAAATAACCAGGAATAAGTACATCAGCTTGATTTGTGTTTTAAATGACTTTGAAGACAAACCATATTTATGTATATTTTTTTATTACAGTCAGACATTTACAGTGGGTTTTACACTGCATTTTATAGAATTTAGATGCCCTTTCAGATGGATTGGCATCTCCACTAGAATGAGGGATAGGTATGGCCATGAACATTATACATGGAGGTGTCACCTGGTCGGGGTGGTTCTCAATTATTAGCCCAGTAGAGGTGAAACAAAAATAGATGGTCAGGGGGAGACTGTTGGGCAAACACAGTTCCTTCCACAGTACGATGGATGGCAGTGTGCCTCTGGCATAGACCCAGTGGAGACACCCACACAGCATACTGGGTACTGTAGTCTGGAAGGAGAGTCTGGATGGATTCCAAGGGTGCCACGAGAGGGTGCCTTGGGAGCTGACCTACCTGTGGTGTGGAACTTCTGCCTAATCACGAAGTGCTTCTGTCATCCAGTACTATGGCACCGGAAGTACTTCACAGTCCTCTATATAAGAAGCCGCTCCACGGAGGAGGTGGATGAGGCTACAGGGGGGTGGTGAGGAGTGTAAGGAGCAAGGATTCAATTGTGTATCACATTTACTGAAGAGAAACCTGTAAAAGGTATTCCTCGAATGAAATAATACACGTTTTGAACGCTTGGTGCACTTTTGTTTGGGGGCTCAGAAGTGCCCCCTACAGGCCACAAAAAACTTAAAGGCATTTAAAATATACGACACTGGACAAATGATAAGAGGATGTGATGGCACTTTTTAACTTAACAGCAAGCCATCCATTTCATAGATGACAAGTTTTGAAAATACTTAAAAGTAAGCCACAGTTCTTACACATTAGATTATCAGTTTTTCTAAATAAAGTTTTATTTTATTACTTTTCATATTTGAGTAGTGAGTTTCGTGTTGACAAGTATGGTGGGTTTGTGTGTTCTCTTAATCTTATCTTGGCTGTATTTTTTTTTTCTTATTTTGGTCATTTTGTTTACCATTCGTCATTTCATTTATGTTTTGAAATATGGAGACTCAAACTGTAGTCATAGAGAATGTCCAAGAGTGTTCTCTCATTATTTTCTCAGCAACATTTGAAGACTTTGAAAGAATTTTGTTTTTCAAGGCATTTTAAGTCTTGTAGATCTCATTTTGGTACCTTTTTCACTTTCAGGGTGAAGCCCACCCTGATCATATTAGGTTTGATGTGCTTCATCAGGAGGATGTGATGGCAGTCCAGTGTAGCAAGTGACAAATGACTTTGGGAGGAGGTACCATTCCAGAATGTATCCCGTAGACATTTGTATTTATGAAAATCATCCACAGTATGCACTTTACACACTTTGGACATTTTCATTTGTGCCCCTGGTGTAAAATACATTTTGCTTATCAGCTGTTGATATGCCTTTTCCAAAGGACTCCTCCGGAAATATTGTGAGGCCAGCTGCCGAGACTAGGCAATCACAAAGCACCCAATTGTTTTACATTTTTCTTTTTTTCTTCTGAAACTTAGAAATCTTTTATGCTTCCTACAAATATCACATTTGAGGGTGAAAATCTGCAGCTAAGAATCTGCGCTGGTATCTAGAAGGTTGTCAGTTCAAATCATGTTACTGCCAAAAGAGATCCTACTCTGTTGGGCCCTTTGTAATGAATGGTCCGTGGTGCAGGCGGACTTTTTAAATAAATAATCACGTCCCTGTAAAAGTGCAGGGCTCCAATCAGGTGTGGGTGTGCGCAAGTCCAATTTGATCTGCGGTTACCTGAGTTGCAGGCTGAGGGCGGATCTGCCACACACATGCACAGGGGGACAGATCAGTGGGGCTGCGGAGAGACTGGCACCACACAACTGCACCCGGTTAGGCAGCTGTGTTAAAAGGAGCCTGCACAGGACAGAAGAGGGAGAAGAAAACAAAAGGAATGAGAAAGGAAAGGGGGAAGAAGAAAACTAAGTGGCCGATGTGAGAGAGAGAGAAGGGAGAAAGACAAAGGAGAGATGGCGGTTAAAGGGAGAGAAGCAGAGGGAGACAGAAATGGAGTCTAACTGAGCAAGCAAGTACAGTGCTTCTGGAAAGTATTCCCAGCGCTTCATCACTTTTTCCACATTTTGTTATGTTACAGCCTTATTCCAAAATGGATTAAATTCATTTTTTTCCTCAGAATTCTACACACAACACCCCATAATGACAACGTGAAAAACGTTTACTTGAGGTTTTTGCAAATTTATTAAAAATAAAAAAATTGAGCTTCAGAACATCAGGGGCCCGAGGCTTTGCAAAGGGCGCCTCTCCTGAGTGCTTACCTGGGAGTAGGAGCGGTCCAGCATGCAGTGTCTCTGCGCAGACGCCAAGGGACTGGCAGCAGGGATGAGTGAGGCTCGGATGGGGAGCCCTGTTGACAGCCATGGACAATAAGGACCCAAGCTTGGGTTTGGTGCTGGGAACCATGAGATAGCAGAGGGCCAGACCCGTGAAAGAAGGTTGACTGCACCGGTCGGTAGACGTCTCCAACTCCTGTGGGGTCTGAACAGCAGGATAAGGGGAGGAGGCGCCAGGTGTAAAAAGGGGAGTACTGGGGCTCATTGCTTTATTGACCGTCTCTGGCTTTTAACGTCCAGTGTTTCTAGTGGATTATTTATTGACCTGTTTTTAACTTCCACCATCACTTATTTTTATGGATTATTTATTTATGAAGAACGTTTTGAACACCGCACTATTTTGGACTACTTTGTTTTTGAATTGTTGTAAATAAAAACACTTAATCACTTTTGCACCTACCCCTTGCTGCTGCGTGTGTGTCCTCATTTGCCTGGCTCACCCCTCGGGTACATTATTGGCAGTGGCGGGTTCAAGAGGCTCTCAGATGGAACTGGCAGTGTGAGAACGACCCGCACCGGCACACACTTAACCTGAAAATTGCTCCACGGCGTTGTACAATGTGGCTGACAAAAGGTCATGCGAAAAGACAATTTCCCCTCAGGGATTAATAAAATATAACAAATCAAAAAAAAAAAAATCAAAATCCAGGCTATGTGGAGAGTTAGAAGCGTCTTCTGCAATCTGCAGCCAAGAAATAAAATGCTGCATTTAGAAGCTGTGTGAGCCATGGCCTCCGACAACGCAGGAAAGGAGAGCCTGCAGCCGTTCAGTATTGATTGATTAAAATGAATGCAGTCCCAATATGGTGAAATTACTGTGCCGTCTGAACGGCTTTAGTAGAACTCATTAAAGACCTGGAGGTTTTTCTTTTTAAAGCTTTTGATAATGTAAGTGTTGCTTGACTTGCTCATTCTTTATTCTTTAATTTCAGTCTTCTTTGCATTTACAGGAGAGAGATCAAAAACCACCAAACAATTGTCATTTGGGTTCTTTGTTTATTCTCGTCACACTTCTTCACACTCGTGTTGGTTTTTCTTTTCTTTTTTTTTTTTTGTTCTTTCTTGCTGTGCACTTGTTAACTTTAGAGCCAGCTGAACATTGTTTTAGCATAAATCGATAGCGCATTTTTTTTAATATATCTTTTTCCATTTTCTGGAAGTCTAATTTTATCTCTAGTATTAGGTACACATTGTGCAGTCCAGGAGAGAGCACTCTTGTTTTTATTCGTATCATCTTGGCTCCACCGGTTTCTCATGGCATGTGCTTATCAACGGTACTTTAAGGTCATTCATTTTACCACAGGACTGGTAGGCAACCGTCAAGAAGTCCCTTTGTGCACGTTGGATGATTCTTAGTGTCACGATTACTGATGTTTTTAATATTTTTTTCTTGTATATTTTACAAGTATCAAGGCATTTCTTAGAGTTGGTCAAATCTGCTGTTTTCATTGCAACCTTCCGAGAAATAAAAAAAAAGGAGAGACATTAGAAGTTATAGTTGATTGCAATCAAGTGCATCTTTAGAGTGAAAGGCATAGCTAGCTGTGACACTGAAGCATCTACGTGGTGACCGAATCCAGGTCCTCAGAACTTTGAAAGCCATCAACACAAGTGCTTCATTTAGAGTGAAAGACGGGATGCGCTTTTCATTAACATACATTATTTGTACAGAAGGAACTGCATTGCATGGACTTAAAGAAAGCATATGACAGGGTGCCGAGAGAGGAGTATGGTGCTGTATGAGGAAGTCAGGAGTAGCAGAAAAGTATGTGAGGGTGGTGCAGGATATGCATGAAGATAGTGTAATGGCGGTGAGGTGTGTGGTAGGAATGACAGCTTGGTTCAAGGTGAGAGTGGGATCACATCAAGGATTGGCTCTAAGCCCTTTACTGTTTGCAATGGTGATGGACAGGTTGACAAATGAGTCTCCATGGACTATGATGTTCATGGATGACATTGTGATCTGTAGTGAGAGTAGACAGCAAGTTGAGATGAACCAGTAAGAGGTAGACGGAGTACATGTCTGTGAATGAGAGGGAAGGTGGTGGAAAGAGCAGAGGTGGTGAAGGTAGACGAATTGAAATCCTTGGGTACAACAGTACAAAGCAACGGGAGTGTGGCAGGGAGGTGAAGAATGGGGTGCAGGTGGGGTGGACTGGGTGGGGAGGATTGGCAGGAGTGATTTGTGGTAGAAGAGTCCCTTCAGGAGTGAAAGGGAAGGTCTATAAAACAGTAGTGAGACCAGCAACTGTGTATGGTAAGGTTTGGAGACGGTGGCACTGAAGAAAAGACAAGAGGCAGAGCTGGAAGTGGTGGAGTTGAAGACGCTACGATTTTCACTCAGACTAACAAGGATAGACAGATTTAAGAATTAGTATATTAGGGGGACAACACAGGTACGACAGTTTGGTGACCAAGTGAGAGGGGCTAGATTGAGATGGTTTGGGCGCGTACAGTGGAGCGATTAGGGGCCAAAGATGAGGTTTCGGATGTGGTGAGAGAGGACAAGAAGGTAGTTGGTGTTGCAGAAAATAATGTAAAAGACAGAGACAGATGGAGAAGGGTGATCTGCCATGGCGACTTCTAAATGGGAGCAGCCAAATGATGCAGAAGTTACATGTTGAGCCCCAGCGTGGAGCACCCTGGCCGCTGGGGGAAGGAACCCAAGTCTTGGTCCAGCTACTGGACCAGAATAGAAGGGAGCTGCATTTTACTGGTAAGGTGACTCTCCTGTTGCGGGGCCTGAATGGGAGAAGCAGGGGAGCCACCAGTAGAAGAAAGCAGCTGGCTTTATTTATAAAGAAAGACTGCTTCCAGCCATTGTTTTTAAAGGATTTTTAATTCGTGTGTTTTTAACCTCCACAGTTCACTTGTTTTTATGGACTATTTATTTAATGACTTATTTGAAGCACTGCACTGTTAATTTGAACACTTTGATTTTTAATAACAGCACTTAGCACTTTTTGCACCATCCATCCCCTTGCTTCATGGTTGATGTCTTCACTGCCTAGCTCATCGGTGACATTACCGATGGTGTCGGGTTCGAGGGCTCCTAGAAGTAAAATGGGAGCTTGGAGCAGAACCTCACAAGGGCTGACGTCACATTGGTATTGAAAGGCCTGCTCTTACTTCTGATACTGTAGATAGTCGGGTCCGTGGATCCTCAAGAGTTCTTTAGTTGAGGGAAGGCTGCCCTTTGCCTTTCCAGTCGTGTGTGTGTTTGCGATGCTCAGAGTTCCCACAGCCAATGACAATGATTGTCATAGCCGAGATGGACTTGGGCAGATGAGAACACAACTCCAAGTCTTATGGTGCAGTCGTGCAAAATGAGTTTTCTAAAGGGAAACTAGAGTTGCTATCCAAATGTATTCCTTAAACCCCCTGGCCATAATACATTAAGGAATACAACAACGTTCCATCCATGATCGTGCCAAAATAGTTTTGCAGTTGATTCTGTTTTCAAAGTATCCCACTTCTTGGGATTTTATTATTTAAGTATGAGTAAGTTTTAGTTTAACTGAAATTGTCATGAAATCATTTTTAATATGACTCATTGTTGCAAAAGAAAACATGATCTATTCTTAATTGGTTAAATAAACAACTTTCAAAAGAATTCACTTCACGCCTGAATGTTACGCCGCATGTAGATTTTCTAACTTTGCCGAAATTGAACTTGGCAAACTGTGGAGGTTTTGAAAATCTGCACTTAAATTTTATACATATAGAGGAGCTTCAAAAGTTACCTCGAAAGTAGAAAAAGTAACCCGAGAAGTGTGGCACATATTTTACTAATTTTTTTAAAGAAAAGTAATTAAGAGTGGAAAAAACAGCATGTGATGAACACAGTGAGTGAAGAAAATGGAGAGTCTAGGAAGGCGCAGAAACCCTGATGGTAAACTGAAATCAGGTCAATGGATGCACAGATGTTAGCCAGCTGTTTGTATGCTTCCATTATTTATAGTGCTGAGCCGTGGTGTACGTATCACATCCTGAGCGCACATCTGTGACACACAGAAGTTGAAACTTTGAGATGACAGTAAGTCAAGTTTAGGAATTAGACATGGCTGACAGCGTGCAAAGAGGCAGGGTGAACGAGGCCCGTGCCGCCTCACAGCTCCGGGTTCGGCTCATTAACTTCCAACCCCACACGGACAGGGGCAGCCAAGGATGTGTGATGAGAAGAAACGACCCGAGGTGGTTTGGGCGGGTCGACGGACGAGGAGAAGATCGAGGCTCTTGACTGCCTCACAGCACCACGTGGATTGTAGATGAGGCACAACTAGTGTGTGTGTGTGTGTGCGTGTGTGTAAGCACTGAGGGGGTAGCTTTGTAAATGTAGAACAACAAAGAAGAAGAATAACAGACTAATTATAAAAATAATGTTGTGTAGCTGACAGAATCCAAGTGTTGCCATTTGTTTTTTTCATGTACATGTCAGTGCTGATTATGCCGATTTATCTCGAGTCACGCTCTCATCATTCCCTCTCAGTTTCGCTAATGAATTATTTTCTTTTCAAATGCTTTATTTTTAACATTTCTGAGGGTTGTTTCTTTGTCTAACAGAACTGCTAATCTCTGTGTAGGGCAAAATTCAGGGTATAGTAAATAAACAAAGAGAAAATGAGGACCACCCTTTAGCACCGTTGGCAAAACATGACCGTTTTTTTTTTTTTTTAGAGGACTGTGTAAAGGACAGCCCGGCCACAGACAGACACGACAACGCAGTGTCCACCAAATATATATGACTATTATTTACAGTTCACAGTCCTTGGTTTTCTCTCGGCCGCCTCCACTCCTGCCACGCTAGCTCCGTCCGTCTTCCACCCGACTCCGGCTCCCTGATTGGAGTGAGGCGGACCCTTTTATCTCGTCCCGGATGGGCTCCAGGTGCCTGACGATGTACTTCAGTGTGGCGGAAGTGCTGCCCTTGCACCCGGAAGCACTCTGGGCATAAACCATCCCTGGTCTGTCAGCACTTCCTGGTGTCCCGAAAGTGCTGTCCCCCAGGGAGCAAGGACCGGCCGAGTGCCCAGGGAAAAGAAGTGCCGCCCTCCCGCTTCCTCCTTCCTTCAGGCATCCCGGTGGGGCAGGCTTCCTGGCCATCTATCACAACTCCACAAGTCTTCAGTTCATCTGGACATACTGTAGTTCTTTTCCTGGGAGATACGTTACATCACTCATCCAAGTGATGTCCTCAGTCTCAGTTGACTGCAGGTTTCTCCAACCTTATAAACAGTACCTTGGCCTAATGACTGAAACTAGCAGCACTGACTAACATTGGGCCGTGTGATCAATGATATGCAAATTGTCCATTGATCAATGGCCATGAGTAACATTCACAGAGAGTTGGGGAATGGCTGCAATCACAGCATTGTAAGATGGTGAGAGATGTACCCTTAGGCCTCCTCCTCAGTTCAGAGATGGTTGTTCCTTTTTCACGTAAATGGCCTCTTTGACTCCTCGTTCAAACCAGCGTTCCTCCCTGTCCAGGATGTGTACATCTTCATCACTGAAAGAGTGACCACTGTCCTGTAGGTATAAATAGAGTCCTGGCCTGACGAGGTGGCTCTTCTGTGTTGTGCCGTCCATTTTGCCAGTGGTGGTTTGGTTTCCCCGATGTATAATTCATGGCAATCCTCTTGGCACTTAACTGCGTAAACTATATTACTCTGTCTGTGCCGGGGCACCCGATCGTTGGGGTGGACCAATTTTTGCCGTAGCGTGTTTTGAGGTTTGAAAGCCACAAGACCTGGTGTTTTGAAAAAATGCGACTCAGCTGTTGTGATACTCCTGACACATAAGGGATCACCAAAGGTTTTCGCTTAGGCAGCGGTTGTCCTTCCTCTCTCCTGGATTGCTTAGAGCGTTCTTTAGGTGTCTTCCCTGCTACGCCAGCTGGGATAACCACATTTTCTCAGGGCCTTTTTATTATGATGTTCTTCTGCTTCCCTGGCCACTGTGTCTGTGGGTGTGATGTTTGCTCTGTGTTGTAGAGTCCTGATGACATCTATTTTGTGCTCTAGTGGGTGGTGAGAGTCAAACCTTAAATACTGATCTGTATGCGTTGGTTTACGGTACACATCAATTTGCTGATGGCAATTTCACAATCTAAGAAAGCTGGCCTGTCACGTTTCATGTCCTCCCCGGTGAACTGGAGGTGTTTGTCCACTGAGTTGATGTGGTCAGTGAATTGTGGTACCTCCTGAGATTTGATTATCACCCAGGTGTCGTCCACATACCTGAACCAATTGCTCGGTGCTGTTCCAGGATAGGATAATAGCGCTCTCTTTTCCACTTCTTCTATATACAGATTGGCCACAATAGGTGAAACTGGGGAATCCATGGCGCTCCCATGTTTCTACCTGTAGTACTGGCCTTTGTGTATGAAATATGTGGATTGAAGACATAGTGCCAAGAGCAGACACACTTGGTCGGTGCTGAGAGTGGTCCTTTTACTGAGTGTGGGGTCATCCTGTAATCTCTTACGGAGCACCTCCACTGCTTCCGTAACTGGAACTTTAGAGAAGTTTATTTTACTTTTATTGGACGTGTTGTGATAATGGCGCTATATAGCGCCCGACCCAGCACAGACTGACACAGAGGCACGTATAAAATTAAAGACTTTTTATTTTCTCTTCAGCCATGGGGCACGTCTTCCTCGTGTCCCGCAAGCCCAACACAGTCCCAAAAGCACAAGCAAAGACACACAACACACTTCTTCTTCTACCACCACTCCTCCTCACCAAGCTGGCCCCTGAGTGGTGGTCGCTGGCTCCTTTTATAGTTCACCTGAAAGTGCTCCAGGTGCTTGATCCCCGAGTTCCGGGTGTGATGAATATGTTGCCCATACGGTCTCAGGAGTCCCAAACACAGCACCCCCTGGTGGCGCCTGCGGGACCCAACAGGGCTGCACCCAACTCCAGTTCCCAGGATGCCCTGCTCCACCCCAGGGAGGGGGCCATCTAGTGTCCAGGGGGAGGTATTGCAGTGCCCAGGGCTGCTCCCCCTGAATATAGCGTGCAGGGGCGTCCCAACTGGGTATGGACGCCAGCTGCCGGTCACAGTGTGTAACAGAATTTTTCTTTATTCCTGTGTGGATTGTTTGCTTTGAATTTTCACTAAATATTTTAAAATGAACTTTTGGACGGAGAGATTTCTCTCGGCACGCGTTTTACCCGTGCTGCAACTCGCCATGCACTCCTGTGGCTACACTCTGTTTGTGGCAGGCCGTAACGTGAACTTGAGACTGGCTTAGTCTTGGATGTACCTTTAGCTGCCTTTACCTTCTCTTTCTGACCCCTTGGTTTCCTGCTCATGCTTTTAATACGCTTGTAATGAAATCCTCCCCGGTTGACTAAATACAGAATATTCCACATAGATAAATAAAAAAGTTAAATAACGTCGCTGCCAGCGGAACGGTGTCCTAGAATACATCGCAATGGACGAGACCAAATCAGTCATCATCTTCAAAACGATAAGGTAGCACAAAAATAATTCAAACCTAAAATGGTTAGAATTTCTGTATATAATGCCCAAAATCCGGATTCAGTACACACTGTGCATGTGGCGGGAGGGTCAATGTGGGTGATTGTCCAAGTACACGGAGAGAACATTCAAACTCGTCTCCTGACTTGAGAAGAGTGAGACTCGTCCCACCAGCATTGGTCTCACGGCAGGACACAAACCTGTAGGGGGGGGTGCCAGTCCATGGTGGGTCTGAGGGTGCAAATAGTTGGGAAAAGAACAGAAAAGAAAAACTGAACTGCCTGACTTCTGCTGGCTGCTTGCCCTTCTGTTACTCGCCATTTATTATGCCAACCCGGGGGAGCCCTGCCTACCCAGCACGCCTACAGAACACCCTGTCACGCAACAGAAGTTGTCTACCAAAGCATTTAAATGTGTCTGTCGGCGGCATCGTATCGCATCTGTGCAGGTTTGACAAGTGGGCTCTTGTTCCAAAGAAACTGCGACCTGCTGCACCGCCTTTGAAGTTGTAACAACACAGCGGCTGGTGTCCATATTGCAGGCTCTTTTATAGGGAAGCCAATCCTTTAGCTTTGAAAACAGCGAAGAACAATGACAACCAGCCAGCCTTTGGCATGCATCCTTGCCAGCTTCCAGCCACCATCGCTGCCGCCAAGAGAATGAGCAGAACAGGTGCGCCTGCATTTCTGCAGCGGATGGCCTGGAGGATTATGCAAGCAATTTTGGAAACACGAGAGGAGGCAACCAAAAATATGTGTTTTGTTACTGCGTTAATGAACTGTACGGCTTTTAAAAGTCTGCCCCATGAGACTGAAGAAGAATTCAGCAGACCACCAGTAGGATGGATGATTATTGGCACACAAGTGGTGGCCTCGCCTATGAGGAGTTGCAACTAGATGGTAGAAGATAAGGGAGCAGGCAGACAGGAGTCTGGGGAGTTAAAGAAGGGAGCAGCAGCATGGAAAGGAGAGATGACTACAGTATATGCAGCCAAAGCATGGAGTTCCCAGAAGGCTCCAAAAATGAGGTCCGCATTGCAGGTGTTGTATACCCATACTCCACCGGATGAGAACAGTGAGGAGCCCAAGGACCGGACATGAAAGGAAGAAAAGGACAAGTCCAGGAGGGTGGTATGGGGACAATAGAATCGTTGTGAGAAGGAGAGACAAAGCGCAGAGATGATCACCAGTAGGGGCGGTCATAGCTCAGCCAGGGGAGGTTCAGATGCTTCTGCTGTGTCTTTGTTGGGCGTTGTTATGTGTTACTGTTTTTTTCATTTGTAATTTGCAGCATTCTTTACATGTCATGTGCCTCCTTCTAACTGCGGTTACGTTCCATGTGTTTTGTGAGTTCCACAACATTGTGGGAATGATGCCATCTACCATTTATTCCCAGCTGTTTAGGGAGTGACTCTGCTCTGTTGGGCCCTTAACCTGCAATTGCTCCGTCCTGGGTATGACGTTAATCTGCTCCCAGCCCTGCATGTAGGCCCTCCAAACCTGAGGGTTGGTGGCAGAATTGGCACTCCGGCCACCATTAAAAACCTCACTTTGGTTCCTTTCCATCTGAACTCGTGTGGTGCTGAGGTGTCACCCGTTGCATGGCTGCACTCGGGTCCTAATCTGACATCGTCATGTGGTGGGTGCGGCAAGGCGCTGTATCAGCGTGGGCTCCTAACCTCCTCCTCCTGTTAATAATATTTTAGCAAAAAAACACATCTTGCACGTTTTGACCATGGATATGGGACAAGAGGATAATGTGACACGAGTTACGTTAGATTCTTTTTTCTATGGTCTTTTTATTTTATTTTTTTTTTTTTACATCGTTTGGCATAGTATACCGTTGGTCACCTGTCAGCCCCGTTAAGTTTGATTATTCCAAAATCAAAAAGATGAAAAATTTTTATGTGCTGCCACCACTACTAACCACATAGGGTGTCGCACAATTTATTACCCCCGGGAAGCACTTCCAGGTCTGGCAGAACTCCAATGGCCATCAGTATTCCAGAGTCCCGGGACAACATCTCCCATGCTGTCCTGAGAGTGTCCATACTGGGGCCCTCCAGACGGGAGGACGGGGGGACACTCTGCCTATAGTAGGCAGTCACCCACTGCTGGGCCATTCCCAGTTCACAAGCTCAATCCGTGTGTCCTTTCTGGATGCAAAGCTCCTGCAGCGTCTTCCTGTGCCCCCTGTCCTGGTATGGCAGTGGAATCTCACCACTCCCCAGTTTTCCTAATGGTCAGGTAAGGGAGCAAGGACCCATCCCAGAAAGGACACCCGTTGATCTCTCCCAGTGGATTTGAAAATGTAACGTTAGAAACGAGAGGAACGTGCCTTCTCCTTTTGGTTTAACTTGGGCAAAGCGCACTAAAGTGTCAGCTGCGTCTTATCAATTACAGATTTAATGAAGAATCGCTGCAGGATACGCCGCTTCAGCTTTACTAATGCCCCCCCAAAGGGTGAGACAAAGGAGTGCCTGGACTCCTGTTCCAGGTGTTACATCTGCCTGCAGAGTGTGTCAGATGAGCTGGGAAAGGGTTTGGCACAGAAATCCACACGCCAAACAGATATGTCGTAATAAGATTGCTTACTTACATCGAGCGTCCCCTGCTCCCTCTGATTACTCCTCCGCAATCACTCTTCTGGGAGAAGCTGCGCTCTTCTCAGCCGCGTTTTCAATTTCTCAAGTGCAATCTACTCAATTGCCTCCCCAGAGATGCTTCCTTCATGAAGCAGCAGAATGAATCTCACAGCCCCAGAAGAGTTTGATTCTTTTCATGCATGAGATTTCAAACCTATAACAAGATTCTTGTAAAGATCGGATGCATGGTAGATATATAAATATGGATGTTTGCGTGAACACCTTCAAGTGGCGCACAGAGGGAGGAGAGGCGGCTGAGTAAACCACACCAGCACGGGAGCCTGAAAGCAAATAAGACGTGAAATAGCACTCAGGCGGACCACCTAGGGTGGGCAGGCACTTGCGATATTTTTGTTTTAATTGTGAGCGGAAAGGATCAGGCGATGGAGGGAATCAAAAGAAGGGGGCACAAACAAGCAGGGGGTCTGAAAACCAAAGCCGAGCACAAACTAGACTCAAAGTCAAAAAATACAGGACAAGGTGTATGCTAAATAAAAAAAAACTGATGTGTACACATCTCTACACAATCTACCTTTATAGATCACAATCATCGTGTAAATGTGAATTGGTGAACGCACCTTGATGCAAATCAACCTGCTGCAGATGTTCATTGGCTAGTAGAGCAGCCTTCCTCCTGATACATCGAGACCCCTGCCACCTGCCATCTGTGCAACCCAACTGATCATGCGCAGCATTTTAATGCCTCTACTCCGTGTTCTGGAGGTCCGGGAAAGGCATAAGGTGCCAGCGTCTCAGCGGGTAGCCCCAATCACGTGGCACAAGGCAGCGATGTGATTGCTGATGCAAAGAACAGCGTTAACCTACCAACAAGGGAACCACCACGTACCACACTGTCACGTCTGCCAAAGCTGGTTTGCCTCAAAATAAATGAATCTCGGGTTGACCGACGCCATTGAGACATGATGCTTGTCAGTCTCATCTTGGCATCTTGTGTCTTAATGGAATGTAATTACTCGCAGTTAACAAAAGCAGCTTTGTGCTCGCTATGTGCCTTTATTGTAATATGAGTGCAGCAAATTGCACAGATTACTGCTGCAAACTGCCCTTTTATGCTGGCAGCGACAGGTTATGCTTTATGTATGTGCAGCCCCGGCATACGAAAACTGGATGTAGAGCCTAATCTGTCAGTTAATGGCCTCCAGTACAACGGGCATGACAGAGTGAAGCTCGGCTAAGATATTCCTGACATGTCCGCCAGATCCCTGAGAAGTGACGACAGGTAATTGTTATAAACTGACGAAAAACCAAAAAAGTTCTTCAGTGCAAATACGCAGCATTGGCTCTCTTAAAAGGGAACTAAAACACAGTCTGGGCATCGTATTCACCACTTTTAAAGTTTAATATATTTTTCTTGTCAATGTACATAAAAATAACGGCTTGGTGATGTGACTTACTGTGCATGCAATTTGTCATCTACCTGGCTTGGCGGCGTCTCCTTGGTGTCGTCATTTCCTATTTTCTCTCGAAATGTCGCATACACGTGCCTCCCTCCGCAACACGCAGCATTGGCCCTCTTGAAAAAAACTACAGCACTACTGTACAGTCTGTACATCATATTCATCGCTTTTGACATTTAATATGCTTATCACGTCAATGCACATCATAATGACAGATCAATCACAGGAATTGCTGTATGTGTGAGTTGTCTGATTGGCTGCAGTCCCGCACGTGCGCCTTGGGGACAGCTTAGAGGCTCTGGTGGTGGTAATTCAATGCCAATCCACAAAATGGGGGTGTATACCAACGCCTCTTCTCTTCCTCCCTCTACAGACCGGATGATTGACAGCCCGACCACGCCTGACGTCACTTCTGGTGTCCGTCCACCTTGGACCTGCCTCTTCTGGCCTATCTGGTCTGAGATTCATATCCTGAGGGGCATTTGCTAAAAAGAAAAGCCTTATATTTTGTCTTTATAATATATGGGGTCATCATTTCCCAATTTCTCCTGAAACAAAAGGACAAGAGAGGCATGAAAAAGTTTGGGGGACTCCACCCCATATATTTGAAAACAGAACTGCAAAGAAATAAACTTTTTAGCAAAACCAAGGAGTCAACAAGGACTGTGTTCAATACGGGACTGCCATGGGAAGGAAGCTGGCAGGTTTCATAGGTAAGAGGGAGGAAGAGGTGTGTTTTCTGCCAGAAGTGATGTCAGAGGAGGGTTGAGGTTATGGCTGGAAGTGGAATCTGTAGAGGAACTTGAGAAGGAGTTAGAGCAGTTACCCTTCTGGGGATCTGTAGGGGAAGGAGAAAAACAGGAGTAGTGCACCCGGTCAACGCCTGTCTTAGCATACAACATTCAGTTAGGCCCACTGACTGCCTCCCAGGCACATGCGTGTGTGACATCTGAAATGTGGCGTACGCATGCTTCATAGTTGGCGTAAATATACGCAAATTCTCCAGTCAAGTTTTCTTTTATAAATCCAAACATTTGTGTGCAAAGTTGCGTACACACATTTCAAGTCTCTTGTTGTGCGTATGCCAAGTTTTATACATGAGGCGCCTGGTCTGCAGATTTTGAAGCCATCCCATGCCAGTTCTGAACTGTTCTTCTTTTAGAACTGAATCCTAAGCTTGGGGATGGAATAATAGTCTCCACTGTTTCAAAATCTGGGAGTCGCAACATTTGGGGTGCTGTAACTAATAAACGATATACAAGGAAGCAACACCACAAAATGATGTCACCGTCACTGTAATAAGAAATGTTAAATGACGTATAAATTGAAAATGCGCAGGTGATGACAGAAGCAACCCCAAGTAAATCCACCCATTTGTGCCCAGTGGCGTATCCTCAGTCCAGACATCAAGCCCAGACCTGATAGGGTGCCTAGATATCCAAGTGATTTTGTCTTCCTAGTTGCTTTGAACTGGAAGGTTATTCCCGCTTGGCTTTTTGTGCCCAGTGTGCCTCCATTCCCTTTGACCCTGACCAGGATTAAATGCATGCGATAATGCATGGATGGCTTGAACTTTGCTTTGAAGATTGATTTTCTGTTCGCACCCTAAGAGGTTGTTCTCACATGTACCCTTCTTGATGTACAGTAGTTTACAGTTTTTTGTTTCTTTTATTCATAGTTAATGAAAATGCTGGTGGGTAGTGGAGACCTCAATGAAGATGTCATCGGCTTTCTTCACACCGCCGGAGCCATCGAAAGGTCAAGCTGAGGCTGAAAGGTAAATGTTGACTCAGCTCTGTTTGTTGGAATAGTTCAAAGCAGACACAGCAGTCCTGTTTCCTTGGTCTCCACATGGTGGAATCAATTAGCTGATGAGTAGGGAGGCAGATCAAAGCCCACCAGTTGGGTTTTCTTACAGTTTGAACCATGGGCTCTATGCTGCCCATCTGGCATTTAGCCTAATAATATTTGCAATAGCAGAAGACCTCTGGTGTTCACGTCTCACGCTGCGGTACGCTCTACCAGGTCTGTGTGGAGCTTACATGTTCTCCCCAAGTTTGTGTGGGGGCACTGCAGATTTACACCCACACCTCAAATATGCTCTGGTTAGCTTTAACATTGGAAAATGATGTGCCCAGTGCTGCTAAGAAAGCTGACCTTTAGTTTGGAAGAAGCTGGGCCAGGTAATGCATGTGCCAGCAAATCATGACTCTTAGTTTGGAAAATAGCTGGCCCAGGACATGGATGGATATTTTAGTTAGTTCACATTGTGGTTTTATTCAGTACACTCACTTGCTCCAGATCAGTTTGGGGTTACCACTCACATTAGAGAGAGGAGGAAAACGAGATGTAACCTGGGTAAACCCAAAAATGGTGATTAGATTGGACCACAAAGATTTTGAACACCTTTGCGATTATCTGATGGATTTTAGCCTGCTGACCACATAAACCACCTTTTAGTTGTCCTAGCACATGTATTGTTTTGTTGCAATTGCTTATTTGTGTGATTTTGTTGTATAATTTAAGTATACACTAAGGTCTCATTTATACTTCACGCTCAGAACGCGTACGTGCCCACATCATGGCTGCCATGCGTGCCCAGCATTCATTTGATGCATCCTCTGAGCAGGTCCTCAGAAATTAACACAACGCGTGCGCGAGTTGCATTACCAGCAAAAAGTCAGGGGGCGCAGTGTGATAAAAGTTGGAATGTGACGTCAGAGTCTCTGTTTACTATCTACATGTGACAGAAAGCCTCTTTGCGGATCCTACGGGATTGATGTGCGCGCTTCAAAGTTTAATGAATGGCTCGATCTGGTGAAGCAAAATGCCGACATACAAATGCATTTGTGGTGCGTTTATATTCAAGTGTCACATACTCCCGATCATAATGACACAATTCATTTTAAAAATTTCACATATCATCTTTTGTGACATCTTTTTTTTCTGGGGCTTCCTCCTGACCTGACAGCAGCGGCAAACAGCAATAGATCACCACACAGAACACATTAAATATATGATATTCCAACTCTCTACACATTTAGAATCCTTAGATTTATACTTGATATCACTTTCATGATGAAATGCATTAAAGTATGTATGTTACATTAAATCGTTAATTTTGTTTAAATAATGAATACTGTTAATAATTACACACAAGTGGGTGACATGGTGGCTGAGCGGTAGCACTGCTCTCTCGCAGGGAGTCACGTCGCTGATATTCCCTGTCTGGAGTTTGCATGTTATTTTCCTGGTGAGTTTCCACACTGTGCTCCAGTTTCCTTCCAAAGATATGCAGATTTGGTGACACTAAAATGACGCTAGTGTATGTGAGTGCTTGTATTCACCTTGCGATGAGCTGATACCTCCTCCACGGATTGTTTCTGCCTCGTGCCCAATGCTTACTGGATGGACACATCCCTGGATTGATGGATTTAATCATTAAACATCCTTTTCAGAGATATTGCGGTAAGGTGTCATCGGAATTTAATGGCTGTTCAAGGCAATTCACAACACAGTGAAGCTGAACCTGCTCTCACCGTGATGATATCTCGCACTACCACCTGGTGGATTCCTCCAGATTTACGTAAAGTACACATGCAAGTACAAACAGGAAAACGCTTGCGTAGCAGGAGCGTCCGCTGAAGCATGCGTCATGTCGCATGACGTATAAACCCAGCCTTACAGTGTAACAACTGCCCCTTGAACATCTGTGGTGATCTGCAGCCAGTGGCATTGCAACTCTGATATACCAAGCACTGTGAATCGGACGCCCATGTTAAAGAGTCTCCTTACATTAACAAGAACTGGCCGCTCTGTAAGCATTTGGTTCCAGGGCAGAAGAGTGTTGTACATTGTTATGATGTGAAATTTTGCATACAAGTTGATAAATCTTTTGTATGTCTTTATTTGTAACTTAGACAAAGCAATGTAATATTAGTGTTACATTATTGATAATAACAGCAATGGTTTTTTGGTTAAGAACCCCTTCCCCCTTTTAGGACTGAGTCTGCTTGTAATTTTACAACAGGGCTGGGTGAAGTGCCTCAAACAAGTCTGACTAATATTTCTCTGCTGAAGTCTCACAGTCTACCACAACAGGGAAGCCAGGCTGCCAAGCTTTACCTTAACATATGGTTTGGAGAGCAGGTGTGAAGGTATTCTCTCCCCACATTGGTCTGAAGTATGGCTGTTTGGAACTGTCTTGTATCAGAAGCCTTTAAGTACCACGACGCCCTATTGGCTCTAGGGGTTGGACAGAAAACCTATAAATCTGCTTGCTTTACCTCGCCCTCTCTCTCTCACCAAACTGATGAAAGACCATCTCACACACACCATGAACTGAAAAGGACAACACAATGGAGAGCACAGCTCGGCAGCCATATTGAGACAGGCATGCGGCCTGTCCTGAAGAAAGCTGACCACAAATGATGCCTTAACTAGAGACATTTTAAGTAACTAACAAGTCTGTGTGCCGCCTGAAACTACACATCACCATTTATCAGGTTGTATGGTTGCCAATATTCAAATGTACTTTGCATATTGTTATTATTTATGAATATTATCAATAATACATTATTTAAAGTGTAACTTAACTCCTGCTTGTCTTCTACTACACCTAATTGCCTGAAGTTATGCATGTAGAAGAGAAAGTTATAGAGTACAATACCTTATAAACAGTGATAGGTCTGTGAGATTTGATGCATTCTGACAAAGGCTACATATTAATAATACAAAAGTGGACAGTAGAGTAATTACTCTACCAATATAAAACACACATAAACCCCTTGTCTGTTTTTTTCTTGTCTTTATATACAACTTATGGTCAGATGGGACTTTGGTCCTCCACCAGTACCATGTAGCCTGGTGCAACCTGCTGCACGGTCAAGCAGTCGGCGACTAAACCATCCACCCCTTGTAGCACGACACCTTGCAGGAGGGTATGCTCAACACCCTGTTGGGATGAAAAGCAAGACCCGCCAAAGGTGCCTCACAGGTTGAGGAGCCATCTAGTATAGTCTACGTCTGCATCATCTGCGAAGGTGTATGACAAGCTCAAGTAACATCAGTAAGCAGGCAACAAGCTCACTATCATTATTTAGCCAATAACCTCAAACTCCTTCCATGGGCAAGAAAGATCCCAGTGCAGTCGCCCAGTCCCCCTGTCGTTGGGATTCACTCCTGCCACGTAGTCGATCAAGTCACGGTGTGACTGAGGAAGTCACACCCTTAGTACCACTGAAATCAAAGCATGCAGAGGCTCTTTCTTTTCTCTTTCTTTCTATCTTATATACAATTTGGACAGATGGAAAAGGAATGTGAAGGATTTCGATATTTGAGAGAGATGTTTCCATGAATTCCTGAGGGCACCATTAAGGAAGGTATTTTTATCAGTCTACAAAACAGACACGTCATCATACCTGACAAAAATCAGTTAGTAAGGTCTGAGAAAATCACATGGAAGGCATTCAAGGATGTTCTGGACAACTGTAGAGCACCAAGCTACATCAGTCTTCAAGCTTACCAGCATATAAAACCATAAGGTGTAACTTGTCGCTATAAATTCATGTCCTGCACTCACACTTTGGACTTCTTCCCTGCTAATCTTGATGCTGGCAGTGACGAACATGGTGAAAGGTTTCATGAAGACATTGCAACAATGGAAAAGCAGTATTAGGAGCACGTAGAATCCTTCAGTGCTGACTGACTATTGTTAGATACTGAAACGAGAAGCCATCAGATGCTGAATACAAAGGAAAATCAGCAGCACAACATTTTTAGCTCAATTTAACTAATGCAATGTGTCAGTATCATTAGTCAATTATAGTAAATTCAATAAAAGTTAATTTCATGTTTCAGATTCCTACGTGATACACTCAGTCTGAACGGAGACTTGTTTTCAGCTAGAAGGTCTCTATGACAATCACAAAATATTTTTCAGGAAGCAAAACATTTGTGGTCCAGTTTTATCTGGCCTTTCGTTTAGCTCTAATCCTCGCTTGTTGACACAGATAATAAGTGGTGCAATTATAAATAAGCTATAGTGTCGGGCAGATTGTTGCTGCCTTGTATATGTCTCTAATTGGGAGATGCACCATTTGTGCCTTTGTTGCAGGAAGTTTCCATGCGGTGTGGTCCCAGGCCACTTTCCCACCACATAACAGGAATTGTAACCTTTATGCAAAATATGTAATGAGCAAAGAAGAGTGATGCACAATGCAAAGTGTGGTCAGGTCAGGTTGGGGAGCATGCACTGGTACAGCCCGTTTCCGCACCCTCCACACGACGAAACATCTCAGGATCCTGGTTGGCAAACCCCAGGCAGATACATGGTTCAGTTTCACCCTCCGGAAATAACCCTCTATCTGCCACAGCTAGGTGTTACGTAGGTGTCCCCTTGGCCTGGTCCAGCTGTTCGGGTCCTCAACAATGAGGGTCCTGTGAGCTGGATCACCCTTGGGGGAGTCATGCCACATGGCCGTAGCGCCATAACTGATGCCCTCTCACAGTGCAGATAATGTGGATCATTTGGGACTCCATGAGCAACACAAAGTCAAACCAGCGGTACCCAAGGATTCTCCGAAGACACAGTACTGAAGGAGTCCAGTCTTCGTCTCAGGTCACTGGATAGCGACCATGTCTCACAAACAGGAAGCACCAGGACTCTAAAGACTTGGACTTTCATCCTTTTGCATAGATATCAGGAGCGCTGCACACCCCTTTCCAGTGACCTCATGACCTCCCATGATCTCCCAATCCGTCTACTGACTTCATAGGAAGAGTCACCAGAGACATGAATGTCACTGCTAAGGTGCGGCATCATTCAAAATTCACTGGGTCCACAGCACCAAAGATTTTGTGAGTATTGTATTCTCTGGATTTTCTCTTTTTTAAATGTTTTTGCTCGTGTTCTTCGGTTTTCACATTTTCAGGCAAAAACCCTTTGCCTTGCTTTTGGCATTTATTTTGCCTGCCTTTTGAATATTTTAAATATTTGAAGTATATTTTGAACTCCTAAAGGCAGTTCCTAATTTTTTGGATTTGAGTATAACCACAGCCTGCCATTGGTGGCTGGGGGCTGTCTAACTGGGGTGAGGCCATGCTGGGGCAGGTTAGTGAAGATCCTGTCTGGGCTTTACTGGAATTTTTGGCAAGTCTCAATGAACTCCCCTTCATTGTGTGTTGTGTTGTGTGGGTCTCCAATACACAACAGTCAGCAACGAGTACAGCAACCACAAAGAACAGTATGGTCACAAAATGGTGGTGATCATAGAAAACAGAATACATAAAAGCATTGGTAGGATAATGGATACAGTAATACACCTGTTAAAATAAACTAGGGGGCTTCGCCCCCTGCTCGCTTCGCTCGCCAACCCCCGTGTTTGGTTAATCTGATATACAATTTACATTTTTTTTTCTTTGGAATTGTTTCAATTTCATTATTTGCACTTTTACTTTAAAGCTTCATTAAAAACAATTTTGTTTGGAGACACATTGTGACAATGCCCGTAAGTGAATATTGTTTCTGTTTCTCTATTAAATAATCTGACTTTTTCTAATGTTTGTCCCAGTGATTTATTGATTGTCATAGCAAAAGCTATTCTCACGGTAAACTGTAAACATTTTAATATGAATGGCATATCACGATCTCCTCTGGTGTGTAATGTTATTTGCGGAATATATACATAACCTTTCTTTTTTGCCTGTTAAAATTTGCATCGCTTCTCCGTGATCATCAATATACACCTGACCGAATTGTATATTCTTTGAGATTTAACTTGTCATTGCTTTAACTGTTCTGGGACCACAGATTCTCATAGCGTATGGTCCATTATTGTGTAAATCCACATTTTGTGCATTGAATGATGCAAATGCGAAAACACTTTGTTGTTTACTCTTTGCCGTTTATTTCTGACCTCGATTTGTCCTGCTATTACTTCAATTACATCTGGCTCTGATGATTAATCACCTTTTGTTTGCGGTAATGAGATCTTTTCTATCTTTTCTTTGATACTGTAGTGAATGACATGATAAAGTGTCACAAAAGTTTTACTTGAACAATCGCCGACTTCCTAACCCCAAACACAATTTTCTAGCTCCCTCTCCAACGCCCCCCCCCTTACCGTATCAATCAATACCCCGCTATCAGTCCTCCGTTTTGTACTCCGCCCTCCCTCAATAGGACCGAACAGTCACTTAAAACCAAACAGCCCTCAACCTGGCAGGGACGCTACAATACTTTTGGATTTTACTGCTTTCATATTCTGTACCTTTCTCTGCATGTGTATCGCGCCATCGTTTGTTAGAGCCTTTCGAATTCCACTGCTTTCATAATCTCTTATCTGCCTTTTTTTCTCTCCAATGCCTTTGGGTGTCTACTCTCCATATTGTCCTTATACGCTTTATATGTGCTGAGAGCACATGATCTGTGTGCACTACACGACTGAGTGTTTTTTGATGGGTGAGCTCTTATATGATACTCAACTACCCCCGGTGTTGGGTATCCTGAAATACATTAGTTGAGCTCGTTCGTTATGGAGCCGAGCCCACTTTCCCCGCGGCATTTCAGATGCGCGTTGTAGGCGCCTGCGTTCATTGAGTTTATCCAGGCGGGCTCGTGTTTGTATATCCGTCAGTCGAGCTCGTTCGTTTTGAACCCGTGCCTGCTTTGCTTCCGCTGTTTCAGATGCGCGTTGTAGGCGCCTGCGTTCATTGATCTTATCCAGGTGGGCTCGTGTGTGTATCGTTGAGCTGTATTGTGTTTGAATTTGGTGTAAAGCGTTCAGCGGTTTGTACAATCCCAAGCAGCACATTATTCCTAACTTCACTCCGCAGTAGTGCCACTCACAATATGGCGGTGACGCCTGCGCCTTCACTCCGCAGTAGTGCCACTCACAATATGGCGGTGACGCCTGCGCCTTCACTCCGCAGTAGTGCCACTCACAATATGGTGGTGAAGCATGCGCCTTCCGTACCATGTCAGGTTTCACTATGCTGTGTAGGCGCCTTTGCCTTTCGTACTTTCGACGCGCGATGTAGGCGCCTGCACCTTCCGTACTATGTCGGGTTTGCCTCTGCTGTGTGGTGTGGACGTTTAGGGTTCCGTATTCTCTGGGCTTGTTGCTTTATCTCTTATTTCTGTTAGTTGAGCTCTTTCGTTGTGGGCGGTGTATAGCGCGTTGTAGGCGCCTGCGTTTTACTCTGGGGCGGGGGGGCTGTATCGTTACCGCTTTCCGTACTATCTCGGGTTTGATTTGTGAACCTTTGTGGACTCCGTAGTCTGTCCCGTTTCACTCTGGGGCGGAGCGCTGACTCCTCTTGTTTGTGTGGCTGTGTCCTTCGTAGTCTCTCCCGTTTCACTCTGGGGCGGGGGGCTGATTCCTCGTTTTTGTGTGGCGCCTGCGCAATATGTCTCCTGCGTCCATGGGCATGTACCTGCGTCCATATCCGGTTTACCATTCTCGGTTAGTAATATGGATGACACACCACATGCACTTTAGAACAGGATATCAACCTGAAGCTAAGCATGTTTAGGCCCGGCCAGTACTTGAATGGGAGACCATATCTAAGAAAAGCTTGGGTTGCTGCTGGAAGAGGTGTTGGTGAGGTCAGCAGGGGGCGCTTACACTGTGGTCTGAATGTGGGTGCCAATGCCACAGTGCAGCGATGGGCTGTAAAAATGGTGCAGTGCTGAGATGTAAAACCAAGGTCCTGACTCTCTGTGGTCATACAAGATCCCTGGATGTTGAGTTTATCTCAGTGCCCACCATGACGCAGTCATTCTGGCCCCCTAATCATCCCCGTCTCTAATTGGCTATCTCTCTCTCCACTTCACCACCTAACACCTAATGTGTGGTGGCGCAAAAATGGCTGCCGTGGCATCATCCAGGTGGATGCTGCTCGTTAGTGGTGGTTGAAGTGGCTCCCCACTCACTGAAGCTCTTTGAGTCGGGAGAAAACCTCTCTATAAATGTAAGGAATTCTTCTTCTTATTATTATTAAAGTGGAATAAGTCAAATCCAGGATTGAAAAAATGATTCATCACACTAAAATGCAATTGCAAGGGTGACCTATTACACAGTGGGCTATCCCACTCTCTTTTCAGCCTCACTGCCCGTCACTACAAATGTGGTATAAAATGAGGTGACTTTCAGTCAAAGCCGGTAAGAGAAGTCATTTTTACTCAACTTTCTCCAATTCAGTAATCTGTCCGGCCATCCATCCATTATCCAAGCACTGAGCCATGCACTTTTGTGGCCCGGCATTTCCAGTACATACGTCATCTTGTCAGATTGTGGAGCAGTATGGCTAGCAGTCTGCCAGCTGAAGGCCTTTATTAAATACCTTGTGCTCTAAAAAAAAAAAAAATAAAAATGGAAGTGGGCCTCAGAAAGCATTGATTGAGTGATTGATTAAATGATTCCTTTAGCTGCCCTGATTTGTTAGTGCCGTGCTTTGCACGAGTGTATCCATTAACTTCGATGAGGCCCGTACTCATTGCTGGTAGCGCACTTAACTTTGTGTTTAATTATTGTGACAAACCCTTCAATGGCTGTCACGTTGAACATTTTAATTAGCTTCTAATTCGGGCTTCACCTGACAATCATTCCTATTGTGATCTTAAAGGCAGTTGTCAAATTTGTGAATATTCAAGTTATTTTTTTATGTAGCACTTTACAATGAGTACAAGCTGAGAGCGCTGTAAGAAGTTTAGAGCTAAAATAGAAATTACAAACTTCAAAAATGACACGGTGTACATACATAAAACTTTTATAATGCTGTGTCTGTATTATAGAAATAACTGTCGTCTGGAGGCATTCAGATGCTTTTATAAGTGAGTGCCCTGCTATTCTTGTATTCTAGTGGCGCCATGTTGTGGCCAGTCAAGGTTTTCTTCCATTAAACCCCCCACCACCAAATCCAAAGCCTCTGCTTTCAACTTCATATATAAGAAGGTACCAATAATAATATCATAGCAGCATCAAGGTTTAATTATCTTACCGACTACGCCAAGAAGATTTCAAGGGACTCTATGTACCCCTTTACCCAAAACTTAAACGACCCCATCCACCCTTTCCTAGAATTTAGCCAGAGGTCCTTTAGACGACCTATCCTGCCAACCAGTTCCTTTCTGGGAATCCTTGTGGTAAGTTCTGCCGATCAGATGAAGTGTTGTTAATTTGTTTAAAATAACTAATAAAAAGCAATTAGAAGCATGCGACCTTGCAGGAAGACTTTTACTCTGTGTCAGTGACACCAAAATAGGATGTGGGTAAGCAGACGGATGTGAAAATTTATTTTAATTACCGTTTGTCAATGGAGATAATGATGTAGCTAACTTAAGGTGTAACCTTCTCCAGCTTGTTTTTGTCTGACGCATCGCGTAGGTGTTGCTGTGATTGTAGCATAAACTGACAGCAATTTATTTCCAATTCCTCTGACAGGACCTGCCCATCAGGCGGAAGGAACAGGGCAGTGGTTCTCGACGTTCAGTTGTCAGGTTTATTTTTTTTTCCCCAACCCACTTCTTCTCTTAATTGGACTCCTACTTTAATTAAATAAGCCGTTATTTCCCAGTTTCTTTGCTTTTTTAGAACCATCCGGAAATTACAAACTGGTTCTGCTATATTCTTCATAAATGAAAAAGAGATTTATATGTGTTAGATGGGTAAGAATTCACATTTTGTTCCATTAAACTATAAATTTTTTTTCATTTTTAACGTTCTGGTTATTTAGAAAATGATATTTACTCCTAAGCACACAAGTGGGTAACACTGAGGTAGCTGCCCCTTTAGATAGATAGATAGATAGATAGATAGATAGATAGATAGATAGATAGATAGATAGATAGATAGATAGATAGATAGATAGATAGATAGATAGATACTTTATTAATCCCAAGGGGAAATTCACAGAGTCATTTGTGCTGGTGTCTGCTCTGCTCGTCACAAACCGCCTGTATTCAGATCCAATTAAGAAATGAAAATTCATAGAGAAAGTGAATTAAAAAAAAGAACAAAACAAGTATTTTAAAGATGCAGAAAAAATACAAGTAGAGCCAGCCCGCCTTATCTGCAGGTTTGGCATCTGCTGTTTGAAATTATTAAAAAAAAAAAAAAATCCAGAACATTTGAAATTCCCATGTGCAACATTGCTTGTTAAATACGCGCAAAAAGTAACATGTGCTGGCCTGATGCTGCTGAGACGTGGTGTTGTATCAGCACTTGTGTTTCGCTTTACGTGCACAAGCGTCTTTAAATACAGTGGAACCTCGGTTCACGACTATAATTCTTTCCAAAACTCTGGTTGTAAACTGATTTGGTCATGAACCAAAGCAATTTCCCCCATAGGATTGTATGTAAATACAATTAATCCGTTCCAGATCATACAAACTGTATGTAAATATATATATTTTTTTAACTTTTTAAGCACAAATATAGTTAATTAAACCAAAGAAGGCACAGCGTAATAGTAAACTAAATGTAAAAACATTGAATAACACTGAGAAAACCTTGAACAACAGAGAAAACTAACACCGCAATTGTTCGCTATAGCGCTACCAACCACTGGCTAAGAACACTTTTTTTTAATGAGTTTTAAGCACAGGGAAAAAATGAACATTTGAAAAAATCTGTAATTTAATAAACCACCAAAGAAAAGTAACATTGCAACAATGCACGCTACGAACCGATCGCTGTAAACAGAAGTGAAAACAAGATCAAGCCCAGTGCATTATTTAACTGCCTTCCTACCTGCTATGTATCCAGCTCTCTCTCTCTCGCGCTGCCTGTGTGTGTGTGTGTGTGTGTGTGTGCGCGTCTGTCTCTCTCTTGCGCTGCCTGTGTGTGTGTGTGTGTGTGTGTGTCACGCTCTCTCTCTCGCTCTCTCTTGCTGGCTGCACAGGAAATGCACAGGGAGAGACTGAACACGTACAAACCGAAAGGGAAACTGGCTTGTTCGTAAACCGAGTGTGTGGTCGTGAACCGAAGCAAAAGTTTGGCAAACTTTTTGGTCGTAAACCAATTTGTACGTGTCCTGAGACGTTCGTGAACCAAGATTCCACTGTACATGGTTTTTGCACAACCGCGGGTGGGTCCTATATAACCATATATCCACGAATAAGGTAGGCCAACCTGTATGTCTTAATTTCATATAAGGGTAAATTCTGACACTACTGCACTCTTCTAAATGCAAAATAAAAGAATAAAAGGGATTGGCTAATTAAACAATGAGATCAATTAAATTTAACGATGACTGACTGACTGAGAAACTGCTTGGAACAAAACTCTGCCACCACAGAGGGCTCAGATGACTGAACATTGAGAACCGCTGCGTCAGGGCATTGCAATCCTGTGCTTTTGATCACAAACAGACTTTGCTTCTCGTTTGCCCTTCCCATCCTTTCAGTTTTCAGTCAATACATCTTAATATTTATGTGATGCTATGATTTGTGAAGATTCAAAGAAAGAGGATTCATCTTCTGCAGAGTTTTGGTAGGGCCAGCAGTGATGTGTGCAGGGCAAGAATAAATTCTGAATTGGGCACCAGGCCATCACACACACAGAGGAGACGTCGGTTTAAGAAGAATGCACCAAGGCTCTTGAGTTTTTAAAAGGACAGATTCCTGCCTGTGAATTTTAACCTCATTTTAATGGATCATTTATTGACTTGCTTTCAACCGCCCCTGGATGCTGTGTTTTTATTGGATTATTTATTTATTTATGGACGATACACTGCACTATTGAACACTGTTTGTTTGTTTGATTTTAATAAGAGCACAAAACGCTTCTGCACCCACCCCTTGCTGTGAGTGTGTGTCCTCAGTTGTCTGGCTCTTTTTGGTCTATGACTATCAACGGATCCGGGTTCAAGAGACTTCTGAAACTGAACAAGGAGCATGGATCCGACCCGGTCCATCACAATATGCCTATGCACATGACTGACGACTTGCTAATCCAGTGTTGAGTGCCGGTGTCCTGAGAGTCAGTAATTGTGAACTGAAGATGTAACAAAGATCTGTGTCAAGTGTAAGGTATGACAGTACACACCAAAGTATGCACAAAATTCCCGGGTACCCCCACAGTAGCAGAAACTGGAACCAAAATAAAGGATTTTACACCTACCTGCCTCTCCTCTGAGGTCAGAAACTCTTCAAATTAATGATTTTTCAGAGTCCACACAGTGCATTACCAATTTTTTGCAATTTGTAGTAAAATAATAATAACAGTTGGCACCCTGCCCAGGATTGGTTCCCTGCCTTGTGCCCTGTGTTGGCTGGGATTGGCTCCAGCAGACCCCCGTGATCCTGTGTTCGGATTCAGCGGGTTGGAAAATGGATGGATGGATAATAATAACATTGAAATATTTTAAGACAACAGTGTGTTTATTACTTATTTTTTGTTCAACTACTATAAATTTCTACTTGGGTTTGGGGCTGGCAGGTCAGGTTGTGGCCAACGTACGACATACCTTGTGGTGTCCTAGGGAGTCCCATTGGCTGTACACTAAAATCTTACTCTGGTACTATGAAATACACAGTAGTAAGACATGGAGAATGTTATCCGTTAAGATAGGCATAACTTTGGTGTACAAATTGCATGAAAACATAATCTATAAACAATGTAGGCCTGAGCATTACGTGGAAAAGCCACTTTCATGACATGTATAACTGAAATGCTGTGAGTCAAAGACTGCTGCGGCTTCAACCGGACCACTTAGTTTCATTCCAAAATGTCCTCTGTGCACTCCTGCTGACTGCTAGGAATCAAAGTGTTCTTGAAAACGCTTCCGCAGACTTGTCTACTGAACGACTAAATACATCAATGCTGTATCACGTTTGTGGGGATTTATTTGTTTCCTAAATAAGTCTCTGCCCTCTTTCTTGAACCCTCATTGATTTAAAGGATATGCACAGCTGCCGCTCCAACATCCCACCCTGTGCAAACTTTGAAGTCATCTCAGTTCATCCATCCATCTTCCAAACCGCTATATCCTAAAACAGGGTCACGGGGGTCTGCTGAGCCAATCACAGCCAACACAGGGCGCAAGGCAGAAACAAACCCCCGGGCAGGGCGCTAGCCCACCACAGGACATAATAATAATAATAATAATAAATTTTATTTATATTGCACTTTATATTTTAGCAAACCCAAAGTGCTACAGAGTAAAAATAGAATAATAAAATAAAAAAAAACAAAAAAACAGAAGAGTCTATAAAATACTTTAACAAAATGACTTTCTAAAAAGATGAGTTTTTAGGTTTCGCTTAAAGGCCTCAGTCGACTGTGGGGCTCTCAGGTAATCAGGGAGGGCATTCCACAGCCTCGGCGCCACCGATGAAAACGCCCTGTCACCCATGCTGCTGAGCTTAGTTCTGGGGACTTGAAGAGTGTTAGTGAGTACAGAGCGGAGGGAACGTAAGGAGTTATGGGGGGTAAGGAGTTCCTGTAGATAAAGAGGGGCATGTCCATAAATGCACTGGTGGGTAAGAAGGGAGACCTTGTACTCTATTCTGAATGAAACAGGGAGCCAGTGAAGGGTTTTCAGGATTGGGGTGATGTGATCATACTTTCGCACCCTCATCAGGATCCTGGCAGCGCTGTTCTGAATATACTGGAGTCTCTGGATACTCTTGCCAGGAATCCCAATGAGGAGTGCATTACAGTAATCTAGCCTGGAAGAGACAAAGGCATGGACGAGTTTCTCTGCATCTGCCATACACAGACGCCAAGCACAATTTAGGATTGCCAATGCACCTAACCTGCTTGTCTTTGGACTGTGGGAAGAAACCAGAGCACCCGGAGGAAACCCACGCAGACACGGGGAGAACATGCAGGGAGGACCCGGAAAGCAAACCCAGCTCTCCTAACTGTGAGGCAGCAGCGCTACCACTGCGCCGCCCCCCCTCTCGGACCGCCATCTTTTAAACAGCAATCTGCACTCTCTTACAGTATTCCATTAGGAATAGGGTGACCCCTTATGGTCCAAGCTTTTGATTGCAGACTGGCTAATGCTGCTGGCATCCCTTTGCCAGTGTGGTCATTTATACACACGTTGATCCTGTGCATGCCCCTTTGATGGACAGCTCGCTCTGTGACCGTGTACTCATTTACGTGTTCGTTTAATTGTCACTTGTGCACTGCACTTGCCAACATTGACAATTTATTCCAAAGGCGAGTGTCACACCTTTCCGATAGCTGCCTGGGAGGCCCAATCTCATGTACCACTCTTTCGTTTTGGTTTCCTAATGACTGCTTCACTTTGATAGTTTTTGTAACCCAGCAATTAGGAAGTGCAGCCTTGATTACAAATGTACTTGTCTCAAGAGCGGTTCAAGCCCCTAATTGTCACTCATCAGATCTCTCTCGTTCAATATGGCCAAAATCAATTTAAAGACAAAGATCCCGCCACATTGCTGAGTAGACTTTAGAGTGATTTGCAAACCAGATTTGACAAAGGAGGCTCAGTGCACAGAGCAGTCGCTTACTGTATTTATAGATTTTTACACCAAGTGTGTGTGTGTGTGTGTGTGTATACAGTATGTGTGAGACTTTGCGTTCCACTGCAGTTAGTGATCGATTTCATCCTCTGTGTGGTTGGCAAGCTTGATTATAAAGAGATTCCCACAGGCAAGTGTAACGCACACAAATGCTGAAGGTCACTTCTCCAAGAATCTAATGTGGTCACGGCCTCCCTCCGCACCCTTGAACACCTAAAAATAAATGGGTGTCTCTCTACAGCTGGAAGAAAACTGCAAACAATCAAAAGTGGTGTTGTTTCATTTATTTTTGTCTTGTAAACTTGCAATATAGAAAAGAGAGGAAAATGAAAACTCTTGCAGTACCCTCTGCCTAAATAATAAAAAAACCCCTCAATATTCCCCTTCCCCGAGGCGCTGTAAGGATGAGGACTTGACCCTCTTGTTCTCAAACTGCTTCTGTGTCTGTAAACCCATGCTCAGTCATAAAAGTCTTGCTTCCAACTCCAGCATGCCTCCTCCCTTCCCCATCCCAAAAGGAATATCCTTACCACCACTTGCGTATCTGGTCAGTTTGTGTGGGCTTAGACCGTTATCTTAGACCTCTTTGACAGTGGGACATAGTGGACTTTGTCCAGCAAGGCAGACAGGACCTTTGTCTAGAAAGAAGTGTGTCGTCAAGAAGAAGCAGCAAGGTACACCAAAGCATTGTCTCAAGCGACGCAAAGGCAGTAGATGAGATTGGAGGTTATTGAGAGGATCTGTAGATCAGGAATTTAAGATTTCCTGAGCTAAACCAAACTTAAACCTTTAGCTGGCAGAGGATCCTGTCTGGCCCTTCTGTTCAGTTCATGCTACCCTCAAGCATATTTTGGTGGGTTGTAACACCAGCCTAACACAAGGCAGATCAACACAATTGAATGTTATGGAGTCTGGCAGCTGAACTAGGAGACAAATGAAGGATGACTAATGCCATGCCTCACAAAGTCCAGATGATCCTCCCATGTTCAAAACCTTTTATGTGGGAAGGAGATGCATTCCTTAATCAGTCCCCGACACAGGCTCACTGAACACAGCCAGGGACTGGAATATGCCCATCGACCTAGACCAGAGACTCCCCTTTCTAGCAGAAACTGCCAGAATCAACCTGAGACCAGAACAGGGTCCTATGGCTCAAGTCTATCTTGGTAGAGTGTCTTCTTCATTGAGCTGACAGTCTACCGGGAGGATGCTGTGGTTGAGTCTTATGATTGAGAAATGCTGCGATATAATAAATTTGTAGCAGAGGATGAAGAGAGAGGTTGAAAAGTGAAAGTGTGCCTATTTGAAATCAGTTGTTGGTGATTTGTTGCCATCTCCATGATGAGGAGTCACAGGACAGGCCCCATAATGTTAGAGGTTTAGGGTTAGGGTTTGGGTTGTATCAGAGCAATGCTGGGACATGTCAAGTCATAGCAGTAGCCTGGTCTTGATCTTCAAGTGCCTTCATGCCAGTGCTTCAGCCTCACACCCTTCAGCTACATTTTGTCAGGTCTGACAGCCCTTGAGAACCTGTTTAACACTGCAGACCTGGCACTTCCAGTAGAAACCTTCCAAATTTCAAGGCATTGCTTCTTGCACTGAACCTGGACTTGGGGTCTGTCAGTGGCTTAGAGAACCCAATGTACTGAGACTCGGCTTGTCATAGCTTTATTGGGAAAAAACAGCAAAAGATTTAGCAAATCTGCTTTAACATGGCATTCGCAGTTACAAAGGGGGTCCCGCCCTCGTAGGCCCCCACTCAGTGATGAGTGACTCACTGTCAGGCAGATATTACTGCGTCTTTACTGGCTTGTTATTTTTGAATTACTGCTTCATGGGGCAGAGGCCTTATTGAGAGCCGTCTTGACTTGAAGCCAGACGTGTGAAAACACTAGCGATCAGATCCTGTACGCAGTGAGGGATTTGGCTGGCAGGCATTATGGATTTTCCTTCTCCTTGTTCTTCTTATCCCCTACTTTTCCCTAATCTGTTTGCCCTCTTATGGTACTGGTACTAATTGCATTTTAATTGAGACTCCAACTCCAACCCATCACACAATAACAGTCTACCTCTCTATTTATGGCCATTCTTCTCCAATATTTTATTTATACAGTGCCTTTTATCGGTTATCCATCTATCTATTATATAGTGCCCTATGTATCTATCTATCTATCTGAATAGTGCCTTTCATGTCCATCTATCTGTCCTATTTATATAGTGCCTTTCATGTCTATTTATCTATGTCTGTCTATTTATATAGTGCCTTTCATGTCTGTATGTCTATCTATTTATATAGTGCCTCTCATGTCCATCTATCTGTCCTATTTATATAGTGCCATTTCCAACCCGCTGAATCCGAACACAGGGTCACGGGGGTCTTCTGGAGCCAATCCCAGCCAACACAGGGCACAAGGCAGGAACCAATCCTGGGCAGTATATAGTACCTCTCATGTCTATTTATCTATTCTGTCTATTTATATAGTGCCTTTCATGTCTATTTATCTATTCTGTCTATTTATAGTGTCTTTCATGTCTATCTGTCTCTCTGTTTATATAGTGCCTTTCATGTCTATCTATCTGTCTGCTTATTTATTCAGTGCCTTTCATCTGTTTGTCTACTCATATAGTGTCTTTCATACCTATCTATCCATCCATCCATCCTTTATTGTCTTTCACATCTGTCTCTTAATCTGGATGCTCCCTATCAGTTTATATTTTATTTTTTTTATACTGCCCTCCATCACTATATCCATAAATACTCATCTATTTTACACAGTCTCACAAATCTATCTATTAATCTCTAGATACTCCTTATCTGTCTAGTTGTATTTTATATAGTACCTTTAATAAATATATTTACCTCATATAATACCATTCACATATTTAATGCCTGCGGTGGGTTGGCACCCTGCCCAGGATGGGTTCCCTGCCTTGTGCCCTGTGTTGGCTGGGATTGGCTCCAGCAGACCCCCGTGACCCTGTGTTCGGATTCAGCGGGTTGGAAAATGGATGGATGGATATTTAATGCTCTTTGTAGCTGTCATATTTGGTGATATAGTGCCTTTCCTATCTATGTATGTTACAGTGCCTTTCACATCTTTCTATCCATCTCTTCATCTGCATACTCCTTCTCTGTTTTTATTTTACTTTTGTAGTGCTTTTCCTCACTACAGCTATCCCTAAATACCTCCAGGCTTTTAAGACTGTGCCCTTTATTCCTCTGTATCTCTAGACGCACGTACTTATTTGTGACATTTCTTATTTATTGTCCCCAGACACGCCTTACCTGTTGATTGTTGGACTTGTTGCGGTTCCTTTTACCTACATAGACCGTCGCTGTCTGGTTCATATAGCGCCTTTCACACACGGACACGTCTGCGGTCGCCGTGTTGCATGTTGGGCGATTTGTGTTTCTGGCAGGAAGGATGCTCTCGGTGTGCCGGTCTAAGGTAGGTGCATCTGTTTTTTTATTTTGATTTTTTTTTCTTTATTTTCCTAACTTTTAAGATTTTTTAAACCACTGGGAATATATGCATGCACCGCTTCCCTGTCTGATATGTCGTTGCTCCAGTGGGTTCCTGTCGATCGCCGGGTGCCCGAAGTGCTGGTGCACGTCTCTCGGCCGCCCCGGCGCTCGTCTTTACTTCTGCGCCGGTGTCACTTCTGTTCGTATCCTCGAGGGTCGGGACGGGGGTTCGGTGGTCGAGTTTGTTAAGAAAAAAAGACATGTGTCACGGCGGGTGTGAATCCTCCTGTGGTGAAGTCCGTTGTGTGCTTTACCTCATGCGTGGTTAAAATTGAGTTTAGCGGCATGGAGAAAAGTCACACAAGAGTATTAAAATGACCACGAGCTCGGTGTTTGTTTGCGGTAATGAGACACGTTTATTAAAATATAAACAAAATAAAGACACACTGGTTTCTTACTGTTGGAGAGGAAAGCAAGAAGCACTCCGTGGTGCGCGGGTTAGAAAGATAGGCGGAGGAAGTCAATGAAACGGTAAGATCGCCCCCTGGTGGTTTTAAAAGGGAACGGCACTTGGCAAATGGGACATCAGCCCGTGGAGGAGAACGTTGGACCAGCAGTGGAAAGGACGGATAAAGAAGGTAAAGCAGACTGAAGTGAATAAAAGCGTGTCTGCTTCGTATTCATTTGGGTGGTGGTGAGGGGGAATATGCCAGTTACCCAAGGAGATTATCGGCAGAGGGTGAAGGAGACGTAATATTGGATTTGTCCAGTGTGAGGCCGAGGAGGTTGTGGTGCCCAAAACATTCTGCTAGGCAAAGAAATGCAACGCGTCACAGACTGAAAAATCAGCCTTTATAGCTCAAATACCAACAGATAGAGAATTCGAATAGAGGGCAAAGAAAACACTAACAACTAATACAGAATTAAAAAAGCAACAATATTGATCATGAGTTACACGTCTTCAGCAGGACATCCGCAATTGTGAGACGTCCTCGTATTCCTGAAGAAGGGCGTGGGTCCAAATGTGAGGGCTGAATCTGGGGTCTTGGACTTGAGGCTGCTGTATACCATAGCATTCCTTTCCAGACATTATAAACCGAATGATCTCTCATACCTTTTCTTTTTGTATTATTTTTGGAAAAGAACACTGCCATTTTATTGTAATATTTCAGTCATTTATTGAGCAAATAAATCAAATGTGGAATTTAAACCAAAGCTTTAGTCAGTATATATATATTTTCCCCATATAATTCCAACCATTCCCAGGCCATGTCTCTCACTTATGAGTACCTTTGATATTTACAACAAATTTTCAATTAAGACTCCTTCACTTGTTACCCATCACACAATAATAGCATTTTGAATGTGTTGTGTTTGGCTCCTAAGCCTGAGATCTGCCTAATTAATTGCTTCCTTTTCTTATAATATGCCCACGAGTACAAAAAGTAGCAATCCAATCTGCAGGGAGAAGAAAACATCAATTTGTTTAAATGGCTCCCCAGAGATGGCCCAGCTGGTTAATGCCATATGTGGTCTAATGGCGTGTGAGCATCAGTGTTTAGGTGCTGCCGATGGTCCACCGTGAATCTCTTATTCTTTGTGTAGACGCTGCTGATTTGTTTGTCTGTATCTGTACAATATATGTGTACACAGCGCCTATTATTCTTTGAGGGTTGTCACATTTTATTGAATCACAGTGGATTTAATTTGTCTTTTTTGACAATGATCAACAGAAAACAACTCTTTAGTGTCAAAGTGAAACCCCATCTCTGCAAATTGGTCTAAGTTAATTATAAATATAAAACACAAAATAATTGATTGCATTCTCCACCTTCAAGTCAGTATTTGGCAGATGCACCTCTGGCAACCATTCCAGCCTTGAGTGCACAGGCCTCCTCCTGTTTCCCTGTCAGCTTTGCACATCTGGACTCCATGCCATTTTCCCATTGTTCTTTAGGAAATTGCTCAAGCTCTGTCAGGTGTCAGGGTGATCCGAGTTAACGGCCTTTTTCTAGTCCAGCCACCAATTCTCAAATGGATCGAGATCTCGGCCCCTCCAGGACATTCACATACTTGTTGTGTAGCCACACCTGGGAAGCTTTGGCTTTGTGTTCGGGATTGTTGTGTTCTCACAAGGCTTGGGTTTCTCGCGGACTGCATTCGTTTTTCCCTCACAAGCCCACCACCAGGGTCTGCTGTATAAAAGCATCCAGCTGGATGGCCAGAATGCTCTCATCAGATCACAGAACCCTTTTCATATTGACTTAGGAGTCTCCCATGTGCTTTATGGTGATATGTCATGTATTTTTTTTTTTAGCATTGACTTTCTCTTTGCCATTTTCCCATAAAGCAGTGAGTGGTGAAGTACCTTGGGCCACAGTTGTTGTCTGCACAATCTCTCCAGCGTTAGTCACTGTAGCTTGTAACTCACAAGTCTCTTGGTGGCCCACCTCAGTAATTTTCTTCTCGTATGGTCACTCAGTTTTTGTGGATGTTCTGCTCTAAGTAGATTGACAGCTGTGCCATACTCCTTCCATTTCTTAATGACTGATGTAACTAGAGGGCGGCATGGTGGCGCAGTGGGTAGCGCTGCTGCCTCGCAGTAAGGAGACCTGGGTTCGCTTCCTGGGTCCTCCCTGCGTGGAGTTTGCATGTTCTCCCTGTGTCTGCGTGGGTTTCCTCCCACAGTCCAAAGACATGCAGGTTAGGTGCATTGGTGATCCGAAATTGTCCCGAGTGTGTGCTTGGGGTATGGGTGTGTGTGGGTTGGTGCCCTGCCACGGGTTTGTCCCTGCCTTGCACCCTGTGCTGGCTGGGATTGGCTCTAGCAGACCCCCGTGACCGTGTGTTAGGATATAGCGGGTTGGACGATGACTGACTGATGTAACTAGATATTATTCAGTGACTTAGATATACAACTTACAATACTTATTGTAAGAACTTATTTTTTGTAATCTCTTCATTGAGTGCAGGTACAGAACGGTGTAAACAAATCCTTAGGTAAAGTACAAGTATAGAATTAAGTAATCACTGAATACAGAATGATTAAAAATTAAAATACAGTTTTGTTAAAACACACAAAAAACAAAGTAGAAACTAACATAAATGGAAACCAACCTCCTCTGGCCGTTAATTAATTGATGGACTACAACCAGTTGACAACAGAGAAAATTAAAATTGTGAAAGAGAAAGTCATAAACCAAGTCAGACACAGTTACAGTCCTGGAGACCTGACCATTCTGTGATGGAGTATGTGCTGCGTCGTCCAATCTGATGATGATTCCAATGCCCCTTGATCTGAGATGGCGCGACCATTTTCAGAAGAGCACCATTAGCAGTAGAGCACATCAGGTAAAGAGAATAGACAAGGGTTAGTAACATGTTTATAAATATTGTGATACTTCCATTTCTGCACAGATGACGAACAAACTCAGAAGCAGCTCTAGTCAGGGTATGCCAAAATGAAGTTGTGAGTCTTCAGCCTGGATTTAAACGCTGAGACTGAGGGGGCATCTCTTATTGTAGCAGGTAGATCATTCCACAGCTTCGGCACGTTGTAACTAAAAGCTCGACCTCTCACTGAACGTTTTTCATCCTTGGAATCTTAAGTAGACCAGAATACTGAGCTCTAAATATGCACTCACGTTTGTAAGTAATGATAAGTTCAGATAAGTAAGCAGGGTCTTGGCCTGGCCAAACTGTACATGTTAAAAGAAGAATTTTGAAATTAGCCCTAAGCGTAACTGGGAGCCAGTGTAAGGGCTTGAGAACTGGAATTATGTGTTTGTACTTTCTGGTTCGTGTAATAATTCTAGCAGCAGCATTTTGAATTAATTCATAGCTGTATAAATGATAATTAGAACAGCCAGTGAATAACGCATTGCAGTAGTCCATCCTACTTGAAATGAATGTATAAATTACTTTCTCAGTGTCCTGCATGTTTAGAAAATGTCTTAATTTTTCAACACTTTTAAGACGGAAAAAACTTGGACAGTTTTGTAATGCGTGTTTTAAATGTCATGCTAGTGTTAGACGTAACGGCTATATTTTATGCTGATTCATTAAAACTTATAGTGATTCCATCTGAGTTAAAGAGTTACAGAATGTTGTCGTGGTCAGCATCATTCCCAACAATAACTGACATTTCTGTTTTTGCGGTATTCAGAGTCCGAGACAAGTTGTTGTCTTCCATCCACTCCTTTAAGTCACTGACACAACTAATTAAGAACGGCTTTGGAAAAACTTAATTTGGTCCAAAGGAACAGCATAACAGCATATATCATCTTTATATCAGTGAAAATTTACGTTATGTTTTCTGATGCTATTATGCAATGGATGCATGTAAAGTGAGAACAGTAAAGGTCCGGGTACTGAGTTCTGCGGGACACCATATTTAACTTTGAGTGTAATGGTGGAGCATATATCAGCACATTTTTGTATGTACTGGAATCGATTTGATAAATAAGAACTAAACCAGGCAAGAGCAGTGCCCATGAGCCCAATGTCATTTTCCAGCCTGTGTAGTAACATAGAATAGTCAATGGTGTCAAACGCTGTGCTTAAACAACGTTATTACTTTGGAATTTCCTTCATCAGAGGATATCAGAATATCGATCACAACATGTCTTAGTGCTGTTTCTACGCTATGGCCAGTGCGAAAGCCAGACTGGAATTTCTCAAATAAATTGTGATGTGTAAGGTGAGACTGAAGCTACATGGCTACTACTTTTTCAAGTATTTTAGAGAGAAAGGGTCAAGTTTAAATGGGTCTATAATTATTAAGTATAAGTGGGTCTCAGTCGGACTTTTTAAGTAATGGTTTGATGACTGACGCTTTTAGTGCATCAGGAACTGTGCCTTTCAGTCAATGAACTGTTGAGAAGGCTAAGAATGGGTGATGCCAGAATATCTGTTGAGCTTTTTATTAGTTTTGTTACGACTGGCTCAGAGGAACAAGTAGTAGGTTTCATTTCAGAAATGAAGGTTATGACTTCCCTGTTCTGTTACCAGATTAAAATGACTAAAGTGGTGCAGAGAAGACAACACATGGTTTGCTAATCTAGTACTAAGGCTGAAAGGTGACGCTCAGATCTGGGCTCTTATATTGTCAGTTTATTCGTTAAAGAAATTCATCAAGTCTGCACTGCGACTTTCTGTAGGCATCTTGCCTTGTAGTTTATTATTCTCCTTTGTTACTTTATTCACAGCTTTTAAAAGTACACAATGAGTATTATGGTCGTTATCTATTAATCTAGAATAGTCCGAGGGGGTATGAAGAGACCTTTTTTTTTTTAATACTTTTTAACACTCCCTGTTCATGCAATATGGAAGACTTACAGCTCACTTGCTCGACATTCTAATTCTTATATTCTTATTAAACCAGGCTACGTTTCTATACACTTTAATTCATTTTTAATGGGAGCCACTGTATCCAAAGCCTCTTTCAAAGTAACATTTTAATGTTATGTTAGCTGATCCAAATTGTTTTCCACAGTTATCCTCAAGTTTCACAAAATCTCTACAGATTTACAGATACACTCTACATGTCACATTGTCCTTGTTTTAATCTGCTAGTGTACTGGTAAAGGCAAATCCAAATGACGTGTAATTAAATAGTAATCAGAAATAACTTCATTTCATGCCATAATGTTTAAAATCTGGAATCTTTACTCCATAAGTAATAATTAAATCCATTGTGTGGTTATGACTATGAGTGGTGCGATAGACAATCTGGCAAAACTCTACAGAGGTAAACAAATAAGTAAAACATTTGCTAAAAGTTTCAGTTTCCACATCAATATGTATATTACAATCCCCCATCAACACTGCATGATCATAATTTAAGGCTAAATCAGATAAAAGGCTGCCAAATTCAGTCATGAACAATAAATATGGCTCTGGTGGTCTGTAGATTAGGACTACATTTGGGCTGCAATCTGTTTTCATATCTAATGTGAGTGCCTCAAAGCATGTAAATCTGCCTACATTTTTAGAAACGGCTTGTAGTTCATCACACAGAATTATCCCAAGGCCAACTCTTTGACCAGAGTCCCCTGATTTATGCAGGAATGAATGGATAACCGTTTGGTGACGCCTCAGCTAAGGGAACAGTGTCAGATTTACTAGGCCAGGCTTCAGTAAGAAGACACAAATCCGATTTTGTGCTTAATATGATATTCTTTACCAAAGTACTGTACCTTTACTTTCAAGAGAGCAAATGTTTAGTGCGCAGTATTTTAAACTGCAAGGATGTTTTTGCACTGGTGTTTTATATGTTTTTGTTTTAAATGATAAGTATTGGCTGCACCAGTAAGAATTTAGGAGTGTTATATTAAAGGGAGTAAATACTTATACATAATTAATTTAGACCACTTGCCAAAGATTTTTTTCACTTTGACAGTTTGAATGTCTTTTTCTGTTCATTTGTGTCAAAAATGGACAATTAATTCTGCTGTGATTTAATTATTGTATAACAAGAAAATGCGAAAACTTCAAAGGGGTTGAACAGTTTTTATAGACTATCTATCTATCTATCTATCTATCTATCTATCTATCTATCTATCTATCTATCTATCTATCTATCTATCTATCTATCTATCATATAGTGCCTTTCACTTCTGTCTTGTTTATTTGTGTATGAATAGCACATGTTTTAACTAAATGCTCTTTTGTGTTTATGTTATCTGTGTTACATTTGTAAATGTGCACAATGCCGTGAAGTTGTCAATGGGCATTGTGTTATACAAAAATACATTGAACTGAATGTTGTTTTTCATTTGTTGTTGTAAAGAAGGGCAAACATAATTATCTATCTATCTATCTATCTATCTATCTATCTATCTATCTATCTATCTATCTATCTATCTATCTATCTATCTATTGTGAAAGATTGAGGCACGGTCGTCCTCTTGAACCCTTAGATCAGACGTCAGACACCAGATAAAAATCCAATTATTATTTATTCTATAATAATAATGTGCACTAAGCACCCTTCTCTCCACAATACTCATAAATAAATCAATAATCAATAAACCAATAACCAATCCTCCACTCCCAGACGTGTTGCCACCCTTCCTCCCAGCTCAGCTCAGCGTATTGGGCTTTCCCATGGTCCTTTATACCCCCTGACCCGGAAGTGGTTCCTGTTCCACAACCCACAAGTCCTTATTCCTTCCGGGTCAGGGTAAACAGTCCTTTTCTTCAACCCAGAAGCACGGCATTTCTTCCTGTCATGGGATTATGACGCACTTCCGGGTGGACATGTAAGAGTCCACGAGCCTCCCTACAGCGACTCCTGGTGGTCCCCAAGGCATCCAGCAGGGCTGTGCATAAAAACTACACAGTCCATGAGTCCCTGGTGGAACTCGGGGCACGTCCACGCTGTCGGGAGAGCTCCTCCTGGTGGCCTGGGGTTGAGGGCCGGAATATGTAGCCGGCCATCTATCTATCTATCTATCTATCTATCTATCTATCTATCTATCTATCTATCTATCTATCTATCTGTTGTGGGGAACAGCCCGGACACAGACAGGCAGACACCGATGGTTCAAGAACCAACACAGGTTTATTCATATTTACATAAAGTGCAGCACAGCACACAACCCAATACTCCCCCAAAGTCCAGGCCTTCTTCCTCAATGCCTTTCCTCAGGTCCGCCTCCACTCCTCTCCTCCGAGCTCTATCCTTCTACTCTCCCGAGTCCGGCCATCGAATGGAGGGAGGAGGCCCCTTTCATACCCACCCGGATGTGCTCCAGGTGCCTCCCAATAAATGCCTGCCGGTACCCACTAGTGTGGCGGAAGTGCCGGCTTTGCACCCAGAAGCACTCCAGGTGTCCCTGGTCGTCTTCCCCCCAGCACTTCCGGGTGTGGCGGAAGTGCTGAGGGCCAGGGCTCCTCAGGCATCAGGGCGCCCCCTGGCGGTGACCACGGGCCCCTATAGGGTTGAGCTTCTAAGCTCTGTTCCCGTGGTCCCCAAAGCCACCAGGGCAGTCGCCCCCTCGTGGTCTGGATGAGGTGTAATCCTTCTGGGCGTCCTGGCTGGGTACCACCCCCTATCTATCTATCTATCTATCTATCTATCTATCTATCTATCTATCTATCTATCTATTAGATAGATAGATAGATAGATACTTTATTAATCCCAATGGGAAATTCACATTCTTCAGCAGCAGCATACTGATACAATAAATAATATTAAATTAAAGAATGATAATAATACAGGTGAAAAAAAAAAAAAAAAAAAAAAAAAAAAAAAAAAAAAAAAAAAAAAAAACAGAAAAAAAAAAAACAGACAATAACTTTGTATAATGTTAAATGTTAACGTTTACCCCCCCTGGTGGAATTAAAGAGTCGCATAGTTTGGGGGAGGAACGATCTCCTCAGTCTGTCAGTGGAGCAGGACAGTGACAGCAGTCTGTCGCTGAAGCTGCTCTTCTGTCTGGAGATGACATTATTTAGTGGATGCAGTGGATTCTCCATAATTGATAGGAGCCTGCTGAGCGCCCGTCGCTCTGCCACAGATGTTAAACTGTCCAGCTCCATGCCAACAATAGAGCCTGCCTTCCTCACCAGTTTGTCCAGGCGTGAGGCGTCTTTCCTCTTAATGCTGCCTCCCCAGCACACCACTGCGTAGAAGAGGGCGCTCGCCACAACTGTTTGATAGAACATCTGCAGCATCTTATTGCAGATGTTGAAGGAAGCCAGCCTTCTAAGGAAGTATAACCGGCTTTGTGCTTTCTTGCACAGCGCATCAGTATTGGCAGTCCAGTCTAATTTATCATCCAGCTGCACTCCCAGATATTTATAGGTCTGCACCATCTGCACACAGTCACCTTTGATGATCACTGGGTCTATGAGGGGTCTGGGCCTCCTAAAATCCACCACCAGCTCCTTGGTTTTGCTGGTGTTCAGGTGTAGGTGGTTTGAGTCGGACCATTTAACAAAGTCATTGATTAGGTCCCTATACTCCTCCTCCAGCCCATTCCTGATACAGCCCACGATAGCAGTGTCATCAGCGAACTTTTGCACATGGCAGGACTCCGAGTTGTATTGGAAGTCCGATGTATATAGGCTGAACAGGACCGGAGAAAGTACAGTCCCTTGTGGCGCTCCTGTGTTGCTGACCACAATGTCAGACGTGCAGTTCCCAAGACGCACATACTGAGGTCTGTCTTTAAGATAGTCCACGATCCATGCCACTAGGTATGAATCTAATCCCATCTCTGTCAGCTTGTCCCTAAGGAGCAGAGGTTGGATTGTGTTGAAGGCGCTAGAGAAGTCTAGAAACATAATTCTTACAGCACCACTGCCTCTGTCCAAATGGGAGAGGGATCGGTGTAGCATATAGATGATGGCATCTTCCGCTCCCACCTTCTCCTGATATGCAAACTGCAGAGGGTCAAGGGCGTGTTGAACCTGTGGCCTCAGGTGGTGAAGCAGCAGCCTCTCCATGGTCTTCATCACATGTGATGTCAGAGCAACAGGCCGAAAGTCATTCAGCTCACTAGGACGTGATACCTTTGGGACTGGGGTGATACAAGATGTTTTCCAAAGCCTCGGGACTCTCCCCTGTTCCAGGCTCAGGTTGAAGATGCGCTGTAGAGGACCCCCCAGCTCCGATGCACAGACCTTCAGCAGTCGTGGCGATACTCCATCTGGACCCGCTGCTTTGCTGGCACGAAGTCTCCTCAGCTCTCTGCTCACTTGCGCTGTTGTTATTATGGGTGGGGATGTTTTTCCTATGCTGGTAATTATATTATATTTATATTATATTATATATTATATTTATATATTTATATTTATATTTATATTTATAATTATATTATATTATATTATATTTCCTATGCTGGTATTATATTGTGCCTTATCATTCTGTCTATTGATGTCTCATATCAGACACAGGGATTAGCTAATTAGGGTCATTTGGTCATTCAGAGATTAGATGATGACCACCAAATAAATGAAATCTCCATGATGCCACAGAGGGAGTCTACTGAATGCTTGTTGTTATTAAATGTGAACAGCATGCTGCTGAGTATAATGGCTGGGTCTTGGCCATCTTCTCATCTCTTCTACAATAAAGAGTAGTCTCTTTGTCGATGAGGTTTCTAATGCTCAGATGAGAAGCTTTACTGTCACCTGATTGTCACTTAGTGCATTAGGAAATGTCACTCTTTTGAAAATAGATGAAGTCTTCCACTGTTAGATACAAGCCACTTCCTGTCTCTTTCCAAAGCATCTTTTGGATTATCTGTTATCAGGCACACAAAGGTGCAAATTCAGCCTCTTCTACACGCACACACATCCTTTCTGTCACTGGCAGTTTATTTGCCGGGATCTGACTTGTAAACATATGTAACAGGACACTCTGGAAGAAGAAGGGATGCCGTGATGCAACATTTCAATTTGTTGCCAGGCGACGCTGGTGCTGCGACTCCCAGGCCGCGCCGTCTAACAAATTCATGCCCATTAATGCTGCCAGCTGGATGTCTCCTGCAGTCATGTGCTGGGGCTTATGAGCCCAGTTCAGTCACTTGACATTAACTCGGAAAGAAATTCCAACAAAAAAATAAAAAGCAAAAATCCTAATTTTACTCTCTTCAAATTAAAATACTCAATGCCTTTCAGCCAGCAGGATATGGAGTGTTTATTATTCCGCTCGGATTCACTGTGACACGGCATGTGCCTGGCAGTGGAGTAAAAAGTAAGCAAAACTCGTCCCGTACATAAAATGCTTGTGCTGCTGCAGATGGTAAATGTCGATTTCTGATGTTATGTCGTCTTCTTTTGCTTGATCTTACAAAATCCAGCCGAGTGTCATTTGGCGGTTGAAGTTTTCCATCTTAAATGCATCGCTGAGACGCTGAGCTGTTTTAAGTCTGCCTTTATGATGTAAACCTTTTATAGTGTCTGCTATCACAAAACGTTTAAAGGATGATTTAATATAAAAATTTTGTATGAGTCGCACTGTATGCTTAAATGTGCATAACACAAAAGGGTAACAGAAAAGTTTAGAAAATAATTTTTAAGTGTCATGTTTAGCCTGAGGGCGGCACGGTGGTGCAGTGGGTAGCGCTGCTGCCTCGCAGTAAGGAGACCTGGGTTCGCTTCCCAGGTCCTCCCTGCGTGGAGTTTGCATGTTCTCCCCGTGTCTGCGTGGGTTTCCTCCCACAGTCCAAAGACATGCAGGTTCAGTTCATTGGTGATCCTAAATTGGACTGAGTGTGTGGGTGTGGCCTGTGGTTGCCTGGGATTGGTTCCTGCCTTGCGCCCTATGTTGGCTGGGATTGGCTCCAGCAGACCCTTGTGCCCCTGTGTTCAGATTCAGCGGGTTAGAAAATGGATGGATGTTTAGCCTGTGGGCTAAAGGTTTGAACCACAAAGTTACTGGTTCATTCATCACCATGGACTCTTCTTCAAACCCTGATAGAGTCACTTGGCTACCTGCATGGCAAATATTAAAACCTTACATCTAAAAATTGAATTGAGGATCACCATCCAAGCTCTTCCCAGGTATGTAGTACCACCCTGGTCTGAGAGATGGCGCTGTCACTCTGTGCCGTGTCATGTTCTTCCTCCACAGCCCAGAGAAAACACCCAGTGTTGGCAATTGACACCACACCTTATGGTCCTGGGGTCTTTATGCAATGGCCACCTGTCTTTTGACCAAGGAGACGAACCTGAGAGAATCTCCTCTAGGAAATCGTATGGAAGCCTGACTATTGAGGCCACTTTTTTATTTGGTGACTACTTTTGCTGTTATTTGAAACCATCAGGCTTTATTTTTGTTTAAAAGTTACTATACTTAAATGGGAGGGCAGTGTTAGCACACTAAACTGCTCTTTGTTTGTTGACTCTCCTTCCCTCGACCGTCACAACATTTAAAGTTCCTTGGGCCATAAGGCACCACATCAGCCTGCTTTGGCCATTTTGGGGATAACAGGATGGAGTCCATCCCATGGAGCATGTGGACTGAAGACTAGTCCATGAGACCAAGTGTGGACGTGTTGTCTGTTGGTCATGCATGCAAATCAGAATCCCACTGTACTCTGTACACACTACCACTACATGGGCACTAAGTTTTCAGATAACAACCGAGAAGACCCTCAGTTGTCATTGGTGAACGTGGCAGTCTGACCGCCAGATACAAATAGTGTCTGCTTCCGGACAAATGGTGAGAAATCACCTTGCTCGATGCCTGCCCGTTAAGACTACGCCAGTCTGAGCCTTTCTATCCACGTCTCAGCCTTTTCTCCATCTGGCCAGCATCCTTCTCTTTTTTGTTTCCAGCGTTTGTTTATCCTCTGCCTCACACAATGAAGGATTTGTTTTTAAAGAACAGTGCTGACTCTGCCGGCAAGTTTTTCACTCGGGGGTCATCTTGGATCAATATCTTCTGACGACTTTTAGAGAGAAGGGTGAATGATTAAAGAAATGGAAATCGTATGAAACGCAAACCCCACCATCTCCTGATATGGAAACCTTTGTTAAATGCACAAAGTTGACAGTTTGCCAGGGTCTCAGTATTCTCTGTACGTTTGAAAGTGCTGAAGCTAGCAACACTTGGTATGAGCACTCATTAGAAACAGCTCTGAGTAGTACTGAAAGCATAAAAATAGCGTAAGAAAAAGGAAAGGAAAAGAAAAGTTGTTTCATTTCGACAATACCTTTTTTGTCTTTTTTTTGTTAGGAAAGTAGACTTGTGTTGACTTCTGCTGCCTTACTCCCTCACTTCATTCTAACCATTAGTTAGTTAGTTATTGATCAGTTTTGGCTGCTAATTAACTTCTTTGGCCTTTGTTTTAAATCCTTTGGAGGGCTGAATATTTTTTCAAAAAATCGGTTTCTGAAAAGCAATGGTTGCACACAGAAATCAACAAAAAACGTCTGTTGCTGCATGCTGTGGCTGCCGGTTTGCCAAGAATGTGCGGCAGGCTTGCTGCCAGGCTGTCTTCGCATGGCTGGGGCAGCTGCAGCAGCGATCATGGTCGCAGTGTATTGCAATGTGGTTTCTACTTCCTATCATTGCTAAGTGGCAGTCCTACCTGGCGAAACATTGTCAGTGCCACGATCAGCTGGGGACCAATCAGCTGAACCTGGAACCTCACATTCGTTTTCGATCACTTGTATCAAAATCGGAGTCCAACAAGTCATAGTCCAGTTCAGAGATAATGGGCAAAATGTCGTCTGCGGAGTATTTTGATTTACGCATCCGCTTTGATCTCTTGCCAGATGTCAGTCCCATTTTTACCGTTGTTTGTGCCTTGCTACTCACACGAGTGCAAGAAATCTCAGTCAAACCAATGAATCTAACTTTCCTTCAGGCAACGAGAGTCCAACTAAAACATAACAGTTGTTTTTTTCACAATTTACAGTTGACTACCATCGTCAACTCCTCCTTTTGACAAAAGTCGACATCAGCCCTGAAAGAGTTATTAATTGATGTGACTCAGACCCCTTAGTTGTTTCTTTGTCCTTAATTAGCAGCCAAACAATAATGAGACACAAAACAAGCTCCTCTGTGCCCATCACACAATAGTTGAAAATAAAGAAGGGTGAAAATCTCAGTAAAATGGACAATCAACAGTTTTGGAAATGTCTGCTGTGGCCGAACGAGAGCAGCAACAAGCCATGGAATTAAATGACGGGTTCAATTAACAACAAGGCTCAGCATCTCATTAAGAAGCTGGTTGGAGTTTGAATCCCCAGTTTAATTGGTTATCTGTTGGCTCGTTTCACGTCTAATTTCTGTTTGGCTGTCAGTTAATGAAGAAAAGAATCAATTCAGGGGACTGAATCCTTAAAACAGGGCTAAAGAAAAGAAGTTAATTAGCAGTGAAAACTGGTCACTTGTTATGAAAAAGGTTAGAATGAAAAACTGCAGCCACCACGGCCCACCAGGTCTGGAGTTTGACACCTGTGCTTTAAATGAAGAGAAGAGGTGGCCACGGATGTGGGCCATGATGCTGTTTGTAGCTGCCGGTTTCCCAAAATTACCAAAATGGGATTCAACAAAAGCCTGACACGTCAAAATGATTCCACCGAGAAAATATCTTCGTTTTTAAAAGTAAGACAGTTCACACAAAAAAGCGAAAATTGAAATAGCAAAAAATTTGAAAAGTTCTTATTTAAGAGAAGTTCTGTTCAAAGCTTAAAATTCTTGTTTCATTTCTTTAAGTTTGCTTATTCAGTTAAATCATTTCTAAACATTTCTGAACCATTTCTAAACGGTCATTTCTAAGCTGAAAATGGGTCTTTTAATACTCTGTGTACTGGGACCTAATCTAAACAACAACTGACTCAATTATCACACTGTATCTTTATTATAGCAAGAAAGTTCTCTCTCTTATTAACTTACCATACCATTGTTTATGGCTATGACTAAGTAAACACTAATATGAATTTTACTTAACTTAAAGCATTACTTTCTAGGTTGGCTCTTCCGCTGTTATCGCTCACCAGGCAGAAGCAGAAGGTCAGTAGTTTGCAGCTCTTGAAACCCTTTTGTTGGACCCCGAAAGTGACTAGCATGTGTCAGTAGATTATGTCATTTACATTACATTAACTTATTTGGCTGACGCCTTTATCCAAGGCAACTTATAACATTTATGATACAATTGGTTCCATTTCTTTTGGTTTTCTAGTTGGAGCACAGGCAGGCACAAATGACTTCCTCAGGATCATAAAGTGTCAGTAGCAGGATTTGAACCCACAGCCTCAAGGTCCAAAGCCTTAACCACTACTAGTGTGGAGGTGCATTGCTTAATGTTGTTACATTACAGACTGGGGTTCACTCTGGCTTTTACGACTATCTGGAGGTGGCATGCACTTCCCATGCCAGTGGCAGGTTTCCTTCCATACTGCAGTTCCCTCCAACATCCCAAAGATATGCAGAAGATTGACCGGCGACTGTAAATTTCCTCTTTGGATGTGAGTCTGCTGTATGGAGGACAAGCTAATAATTTTGGTTTAGTTCTTGCCTTGTACCTGATGCCACTATGATACGGTTAGATTTCATATGATTTTCTAATAGAAAAGCTGACTGTATAAACGTTAACTGTAAAGCCTCAATCACTATTTGTTTGGAGTTGGCATGCTCTCCCTGTGGCATTGTGGGTTTTCCCTGGTTTGGTTGACTTCCTTCCTGCATGGTTTCAGAAAAACAGTTGAATAGATGTCGGCTGATTAGGTGAAAAGTTCTTTAATGTCCCACCGCCCACAATTAATCTTTGAAAACCTGCCACGCAGAATGAATCACATCATTTTATGCTTGACCTGCTCTAGGCAAACATACAAATACTGCTCAAGTGTTGTGGGCAAGCTACATAAAATGTTGTTTCATTTTTGGTTTTGTTTAAAGATAAAAAAAAAATGAACTTGATTTCCAAGGTAGACGTAACGCGCTTACAAGACGTGTCAGCTAACATTCACTTTAGCACCATTGACACTCTGTCTAGCCTGACGATTTCCATGAAGTCGCTGAAGTTCTACACAGCCAAACTGACCAAGCACAGTCTTTAAATAAAGATATTATGTGGCAAAGAGAAAATATAAAATAAGCGTGTGTATAAAAAGAGGGGCTCATGTGAAATTTCCATGTATGCAAAAGTAGAGTGAAACAGAGTCACACCATCCATTTTACAATACTGCTTCGTTCAATATTGGTTTACAAGGAGATGGTGTTTCTTTTGTCGGATCAGAAGAAAGCGGAAACCCACTCTTAATGGGACACCAGAGCCATACTGTTTGTCTTTGGAATGTGGGAGGAAGACCATAGTAGCCAGAGAAAACGGTCTGCAGACATTGAGAGAACCTGCAAACCTCTGCTAGACCTGGTCAACTGAAGCCCAGAGGCAGGTGAGAACATCTCTCTAATAATTAAGAGGTGTTAAAAAAAAGAGGTTTTTATGAATTACTGGTCACCTGTGACAGAGGGACAGTTTTACTGCTTAATAAACTTGCGTTTCCGTTCTTGGTTTTTGGTTTGAAGGATGCAGACAAAAAACAAAATTGCTTGAGGTAGGGTGGCTGTGTCTGAGGTATTCCATTGGTGAATGGCCCAGGATGGTGTGTGTGTGTGTGTGTGTCAGGAGCAACACAGGGGCATTAAAGAGAGAGAATTCAAAGCAATGTTGTCTCTCTGCCATGTTGCATCCTGACAAAAGCAGACCAGATGATGACTTGAAGAAAGCAGGCTGCCCGGGCCTGTGCAGATGATGAGCTAACCAGACCAAATCAACCGCAAGTTACTGCTCCACGTGAAGTTACACATTTAGCATTATCAGGTTCTATGGTCTTGGTTTACAAAGCCACATTCTACTAGTTATAATCAAATGTATTTCCTATAATACGTCATTGAAAGCGTAGCTCTTTCTCCTGCTTGTTCTTTCAGTCTGTCTACTTGCCTGAGGTTATAGGGGTAAAGAAGAGAAGGGGGGAGAAAGTGCTGAAGTGAAGTAGTGTATCTGACCACAGAGTGGTCACATGTATTGAATTTAAGATATTGTATTAAGGTCCTCACAATACACAGTACAAAGGGGGGAAAATAGGGTCTCTATGGGGCTCTACACAACGCAAAAAATTGTCACCAAACAGACCTTATCCTGTTGTCTAATTGTCATACTGAAAAACATGGAGCCTCAGGTAGCCATGATATACCAGGCCGCATTGCATTACTATGTCAGATCAATCCACACATTTAGAATTAAAATGGACCTGGCTTTAATCATTAATTGCTTATTATTGTGTTGGAGCTCCCCTGGTGGCATTTTGAAGTCCAAATGGGCCTACATTTCATAGTTGGTTGTGAAGGGATGATTATTTTGTAGTTCAGACGAGTGTGCTTTTTCTTAGGGGGCCTGCCTCTGCTCTTGCCTGATGATACCAATGTCATACCCTGTTCTTAACAATAATCCTTGCTGGCAGGGATAAGTCAAAGTGTGTAACGTTAATCTGGTTTTGACTTGTTTGTAATTCTTTAAAATGAGCACAGTCAGTGACGGGCCTTAAGGGCCACCATTCTTCTTTGTTTAATCCTTCTTGTTGCCTCTTGCAATTCTCTTGCCACTGGAACTTATTCATTACTGTGGTCATATGTTGTGGTTTATATGCAGGACGAGCAGGTTCTGACTGATGCTGGGATTTATCTGGGATTGGAGAGCTGGCACATTGAAATAGGAGAACATACGTTTCGATCTTTGAAGCAGAAGGTAGTTTTCTAAGCTATAAAAAGATTGCTACATCACTTGCACTTAAAGTGATGCTAACTAATATACTGTATATAGCCAACGTTTCTTTATTATTAATAGTATTTTGAAATTAACAAGTATTTGCAGAAGTAAACTTTTGGAATTGCCCACGTTTTCTTATGGGATGCAGCATTTCCCTGTGTCCTTTTGAAGTGCTAGTGCATTGTGAGTCGTATTTCTGAGCCAGCTGCTGTTCCCTGTTTAAGCTTTAATGAGGGGCGAGAAATTCAGTGTGCAACGTGTTCAAGTTTCATTATATTCCTCCCGCGTGACTGGAACACATTAGTATTAGTAGAGTAATGTCTCACTCTAAAAGGGTATATGGTTCTGGAAGCGTATTGCATATTTGTCTCCAAGGATTTGACAATCATGAATGCCATTAAGAAAACTTTAAAGGATTGTAATAGATCAATTGTAATTTTGTTAAATTACCTCAAGGATTTTAATAGCTCTACCTCCCCAGAGTTCCACAAAGAAGGTGGCCTAAATCTTTTTTTCATGAATATATTTTTTCCCTATAAATTCTTCCCTGCAGTACAATATAGTCTTCTATTGATTTTTGTACTTTTGTTTCTGATGCATCGTGTTTCAGGCTAAAGACTTTAAAAAAAAGTCATCAACACCACATATTGGCAAGTGACAAGTATAGAATTGCCGAGAACGTTTAGAATGCTAGCGTGGGTTAGAATGAACTGAAGAGGGTTAAGCAGATGTTAACGAGGGACTTGATTGAGGACGAGGACACTTGGAAAGCAAACAATCGGTTGCCATACTGCCTGAAGTGTTTTGTAAGGTCTCACCTTGGCTCACAAATGTAGGGCACAAACATATAATGTCCTCATTTTCTGTTTTTTCTACCATATGATTCAGATGTTTCCAGCAGTATGGCCTACATGTCTTTCTCAAAATACATTTCCATGGTTTATTATAGAAGAACAACCTGAAAATCCTTTTGGAGTCAGCCCGCAGCAAAGTGTCTGCATGCAAAAAACTCATTGTCCCTGAGTAGTCACCGCCGTTGTTCCACATCAAATCCAAGGCTGAAACAGTCCTTGAATATGCTAGTTAAATGGTAATAATAATAATAATACATTTTATTTATATAGCGCCTTTCCCATGCTCAAAGCACTTCACAGAGTTTAAGATAGAATTGTAGGGTATACAGTATATAGCATTGTACAAACCAGATAAATAAATAAAGAAGATTAAGACAGTAAATTCGGAGAAAAACAGCCTAACAGACAACATAATTGATGGTCTCACACACACACATACAGGTTACATGAGCATCTTGACATGGAGGTAAACTGAGAGAAGGGTAATAAAGTCAAGTAGAACTAAAAGCCTTCCTGAACAGATGAGTTTTGAGTTGTTTTTAAAAAGAATTCATGGAGTCAGCTGACCTGATTAATTTCGGTAGGTCATTCCAGAGTCTGGGCGCTATACAGCTGAAGGCCTTGTCACCCATGGAGTGTAGATTAGTGTGGGGTACAACAAGATTACCAGAATCAGAGGACCTTAGTGGGCGGACAGGCACATAGTGATGGAGAAGGTCACTGATGTAGTTTGGCGTGAGGTTATTTAAGGCTTTGTAGTTTAATAGTAGGATTTCATATTTGATTCTGTAAGACACAGGGAGCAGTGAAGACGGAGCAGGATGGTGTGATGTGCTCACTGCTGCTGGTTCGAGTAAGGACTCTTGCAGCTGAGTTTTGAATAAACTGGAGCTGTGATATAAGATTAGAAGGGGCACCTGCCAGTAGGGAATTACAATAATCGATGTGGGATCTGATAAAAGCGTGGACAAGTTTTTCAGCATTAGAAAAGGAGAGGAACATGGGATATGTTACGGAGGTGAAAGTAAGAAAGGTTCTTAATGTGGTTTATGTGGGCGGAATAAGAGAGGGAGGAATCAAAAATGACACCAAGATTCTTTGCAGTAGCGGCAGGTCTGATGAGATCACCGCCAAGATGGACTGGGAAGGAGCTCATTTTATTAAGTTGCAGTTTAGTCCCAATTTGCAGGAGGTCAGTTTTGTTGCAATTTAATTTTAAAGAGTTCTGCTTCATCCAGGTTTTAATTTCACTGAGGCAGGTTGTGAGTTGAGAAAGCTCTGATGAAGTTCCACATGGTTTGATGGTAGTCAATGGTAGACATTGTGGTCAGCAACACAGGAGTGCCGCAGGGGACTGTTCTTTCTCCGGTCCTGTTCAGCCTATATACATCGGACTTCCAATACAACTCGGAGTCCTGCCACGTGCAAAAGTTCGCTGACGACACTGCTATCGTGGGCTGCATCAGGAGTGGGCAGGAGGAGGAGTATAGGAACCTCATCAAGGACTTTGTTAAATGGTGCGACTCAAACCACCTACAACTGAACACCAGCAAAACCAAAGAGCTGGTGGTGGATTTTAGGACGACCAGGCCCCTCATGATCATCAGAGGTGACTGTGTGCAGAGGGTGTAAACCTATAAATACCTGGGAGTGCAGCTGGATGATAAATTAGACTGGACTGCCAATACTGATGCGCTGTGTAAGAAAGGACAGAGCCGACTATACTTACTTAGAAGCCTGGCGTCCTTCAACATCTGTAATAAGATGCTGCAGATGTTCTATCAGATGGTTGTGGCGAGCGCCCTCTTCAACACAGTGGTGTGCTGGGGAGGCAGCATAAAGAAGAGAGACGCCTCATGCCTGGACAAACTGGTGAGGAAGGCAGGCTCTATTGTAGGCACAGAGCTGGACAGTTTGACATCCGTGGCACAGCGACGAGCGCTGAGCAGACTCCTGTCAATCATGGAGAATCCACTACATCCACTGAACAGGATCATCTCCAGACAGAGGAGCAGCTTCAGTGACAGACTGCTGTCACCGTCCTGCTCCACTGACAGACTGAGGAGATCGTTCCTCCCCCACACTATGCGACTCTTCAATTCCACCCGGGGGGGTAAACGTTAACATTATACAAAGTTATTGTCTGTTATACCTGCATTGTTATCACTCTTTAATTTAATATTGTCTTTATCAGTATGCTGCTGCTGGAGTATTTGAATTTCCCCTTTGGATTAATAAAGTATCTATCTATCTAGTCAAAAAAGTACTGTATGTTTAAAGGGTAGTAAATATTGGGTTATGAAAAAGCTCCATTTCCATCATTTTCATTAATTGACTGTAAAACGTCTCTAGGTAATTCCATTCTGAGACTTTTCATTGTGATCTTAAACACAATATGCTCTTCAGCAGTGTTTTTCAACTTGTATGGGTCTTTCACCCTAGTTTTCCCTTCTTAAGCTTACGCTTATGGCCCACAAACAGTTTCTCCCTCGATGTGATGAGTGTCAATGTTAGAGCATTTTTTTGGGTGTCAGTGTGTTCCTCTTAGTCAAACAAGTGTAAATGTCAGAGTTTCTTCTTTGTCACACAAACCACAAATAAAGGAGTACTGGTCCCCATTTGTGAGACCAGTACAGATACTAATGAGGACAAATACCGCAGTGCACCGTTGATTACTTAGGTGACACAATGCAACCCACTTGCGTATCCAAATATGGCAACCCATGACCCAGTGGTTGAGAAACTCTGCTCTAACTGTGTCATTGTGCTGTAAAAAAGATTGCCATGTGGTCCAGTGTGTAAAACTGCTGCCTCGCGGCTTCTCAGACTCGTCCCCTGACTTTGCTGAGGCACTTTGCCCGGTCTCCCTCTGACGGCGTGTTTTCCCCTTGATACTGTACTACAGTTTCTTATCATACATCAAAGATGTTGTAATTAATAGCAGGAAACTGGCTGGCAGTGATCGCCTGGACAGGATGCTGGTCTGTATCTGCTTTGTGTGTGTTGTTCTCAAGTGATAATGTAAAGAACATGGGGGGGGGGGCTGGCAGGTTGGAAACACTGTTTCAAAGCTACACACACACACACTCCACACAATTATCACAAAATAGTTCAGCTTTTTTATCTCCAAATTCTAGAGGCTTTATTGCTGTCAGGCACCTTAATGAATGCGTATTGTCACAGTAAACATGGAAGTTGACATGTTAGCCCTCCATAACTGGTGTTAAAAATGTATGCTCATTGCCTTGTTGGGTTTTCTTTCTTTGAGGGGGTTTCAATTATTTAAGCAGTTTGTGACTCATTCCACAATTCCTTTAGTCTTGAGAGACACATTCCAGATGGTGTGACACGGGTTCAAATCTTAACAATGCTGAACCTTGTACTCCCTCAGAATTTTAGAGTTACTTTCAGAGTAAATAAAAGATCACACAGTCTTTATTTTATTAAATTTTGAGACAGTACACACAATCATAAAAAACAAACTTTAAAGTGTAATCAAGTTGACAGCTCTATAAAATAAACAGCATATACCAAGAGAAATGTGAAATTCAATAGTTTCTCAAAATCATTTGTGCCACTCTGGAATGGTTTTAAATATATATTAATGAGCTCCCTTCAGTGTTTTGGGATGATTATTTATCTGCTAGTGTTTTCAGTTTTGTACAGAACCCACACAAATCCATCATAATCACGCTAATGATAAAAAAAATTATTATCGTGTTTAGTAGTTCTGGATGGGAGGGACAGATTGCAAATAGAGCGAATAACAGAATAAGCCCGATGATTTTATTCTTTTCAACAAATTGAAATTTTATTGTGTTATTAACTGTTGCATTTCTAAAATCTTTCCAGACTTTTGTCCGTCACAACTTCATGATCATGCTCCTTGTAGCCTGTTGTATGTACCAAGTACTATATGTTTTCATCAGTGCAAGTGTTGATTTTCAAAGCAGTATATTCCAGTCACATACACATAAATTAGTTATTTTATTTTATTTTTCATTTTCAAAGTTAAAGCTAAAAGACTCCTCTGATTCTTTTATATATACATTTATTTTCTCCCGCCCTGCCCATGGTTTGTTTCCTGCCTTGCATCCCCTGTGTTGGCACCAGCAGACCCCCGTGCCCCTGTAGTTAGGATATAGCGGGTTGCATAATGGATGGATGGATTTATTTTCTCTTAGATAAATTCTCTGTTGGCATGGTAGTTACAGAAACTTGTCTAAAAATAATTGTCTTGTAGGTTTCTAGCCGGCTTAATCCAGACCAGGGTTGCGGGGGGTGCTGGAGCCTATCCCAGTTAGCACAAGGAGCAAGGCAGGAACAAACCCTGGACAAGGTGCCAGTCCATCACAGGGTGACCACACACATACACACACTAGGGCCAATTGAGTGTTGCCAGTTCACCTAACCTGCATGTTTTTGGACAGACACAGAGACATGGGAAGAACATGCAAACTCCACGCAGGGGGGGCCTGGGATGTGAACCCTGCTTTCCTTACCACTGCACCCTAAAAAATAATTGTATGTACTTATTCAGTGAAAAGAATGGGGAAGAGTTCTGTTGCTCTGTGTAGATGCCACGTGGTTCTGGATGGGCATCCCAGCCAGAAGAAAATCCAGAAGGAAGGACCAGAAATGGTGGACAGACAGCCCATTAAAAAGAGAAGATATTGCTGGGGTTTTTTATTCCCCCAGCACGTTAGATGGCAGCAGCCCTGATTATTGGTGCCAGTGGGAAGTCAGCAGGGCATGCCAGGAAATGTAGTCAAGCAGGGCAGCCCTTCTGGGGTCACAGGGTGCCACAAGAGGGCGCTGCAGGGAATCAAGCTCCATACTGTGATGATGGATTTCCATGTGACCCTGAAGCACTTCGATCAGACAGTTGCCCTGGCACCAGAAGTACTCCCGAGTCTGTAATGAAAGGGACCACACTCCCTTATCCAGCAGAGTTGGACCTGGGTGGTAGAGAGGCCACACTTGACTGGAGGAGGGCAGTGCGGTGGTGAGAGAGTTATTGGGGAGGAGAGGAAGACTTGTAGGTTGTGCTTTTTGTACCGTATCTGAAGGGAATTTGATTAATAAACAACCTTTATTTGAACCTGGGACTGTGATTCTGTTTTCGTGTCGGGGTTTGGGCTGGCTGATGCCCGGGGGTCCATCACACTCTGTAATTTGAAAATGGAAAATATACTTTATTTGGAATTGCCTCTGAAAAGTGTTAACCAATTTAAGGACTTTCTGGCCTGTGACATTCTTGATTTCACATGCTTATCTCTTTGATTTTTCTTTAGTAATACAGAAATAAACCTCTGATTATTCCATGTACCAAATTTCTAATACAGTGGTAGAAGTACTTCAGCCTTAATATAATTTTATAACAAAATTACACTTTTCACCTTTAGTTTTAGTATAATTTTATTGAATTGAATATCCTTTCACTTTTTATCAAAATGCTTAATTCAGTTCATCTGTATTTAGCATTACAATTCAGAATTTTAGAGTGCCGCATATGCTCGCAGATATCCTTCATTTTGGTGTCCGCTTTGCCACTTACAGAGGCACTGGGTGACGTAGACCATTTCGTTTGGATTGAACACAAGACAGAGTCCTACCCCAGACAGGATGACGGCCCATTGAAGAGGATTTTCACGCAGATAAGTGCACCAAGGTTATTTTAACCTAAAGCACGTGAGAAGAAATTAGAGATTTCACGTAGGTAGTGTTCACCCTGGGAGATAAGGTCACAACCCCTTTGAAACAGCTGCATAAACCACATAAGAACAAAGTTAAACGTAAAGAAACATTCTGTAAAACGCAAAACATCCTGCAGTGTGCACTTACATACACGTACAGAGAATATAATTGTTTTTTAATTAGGTTCTGACGGTACCAAATAGCCGTATTACAATTGAATTGAAATGTAAAGCATATTAAACTAAGGTCATATCTCAAACACGCTCATTTTTTATTTATGTAGCATCTTTCCATATGAATTCAATCCTAATTTGCATTTCATAAATAATGCAGCATAATTTATAGTAATAATGTAGTAATAAATACAGTATACACGCTGAAACCCCAACATATTGTCATTCAAGGCACAGCGGCGTTTCATCAGCCTTCTTCTTTTGATTCCAGAACTACTTCTTGGTCACTCACCTGATACTCACCTTTAAGATCTAATGTGGACGACATTCATTTTGTTTTCTGAATCCTTTTACTTCTTGTTGAATGTTTAGGATCAACAGATTTGTGAGATTTTTCATGAAATCACGACACTTGCCTAGTCTTGAACTTACTACCAAGGGCCAAGGAGTACATCAGGTCAGCTGATTTGTGATTTCTATTATTGTGCTTTTCCCGTTGGTGAAACGTAATTAAAAATTTCACTGGACTCTGTTGCACAGGACAATACTACTATAGCCCCTGCTGTTACTTCAGTGCTGAATCCACAAGGAATGGCGCTGGATGTGCCAACGTTGGCTGTGTTTTGCCGTGGTTGGGTCCTTTGGTGACCCCATTTATACTTTATATCATGTAGACCTGACCGAAATGCGTCCACATCCCTGCTCTAGCCCTACTGTATCACACTTCCTTTTATATCTATGACTTTGGGCAAAAACATAGATTAGAGAAGAGGCAGGAGAGAAAGTTACAAATGTATTTATCATGTACTATTTATGATTTTCCCAAAATAACAAACAAAGAAAAATGTGTGACAATAATGCCATTACAATCTAAGTAGCAGTTCAATGTTTGTCCATATGCTTATTACTAGGTGGCTGTCTGTCTTATTAGTCTCCAGTCTGACTTGGTCTTTGATCCAGCATACCATCTGTATGGAGTCAGGCAGCGGGGCCGGTCTGAGTATGGCAGTCACAAGGGAGATGGTCTACTGAGGATGGAAAATGAAAAAAAAAAAAGTTTATTTATTATCCTGTCTTTAGGTACTTCCCTGACCAATCGGAAAGGCTGACTCCTGTACTTCCTTCCAGTCATTGATAGACAGACAGATATCCATCCATCCATCATCCAACCCGCTATATCCTAACTACGGGGTCACGGGGGTCTGCTAGAGCCAATCCCAGCCAACACAGGGCGCAAGGCAGGAAACAAACCCCGGGCAGGGCGCCAGCCCACTGCAGGGCACACACATACACCAAGCACACACTAGGGACAATTTAGGATCACCAATGCACCTAACCTGCATGTCTTGGGACTGTGGGAGGAAACCAGAGCACCCGGAGGAAACCCACGCAGACACAGGGAGAACATGCAAACTCCATGCAGGGAAGTGAACCCAGGACTCCTAACTGTGAGGCAGCAGTGCTACCACTGCACCACCGTGCCGCCCGACAGATACAGTATCTATCTAGTCCCATTTAGACATGACTCGGTTCTGGTAGATTCACTCCCTATTCCAGCCCATGCTTATATTTGTAAAAACCCAAAGGTCACAAAGTCATCCTCTCTCTTCCACGCCACATAACCACGTTGCCAGCCTGTTAATGGCCTTTTACCTCAGCCCACCTGTATTCCCCCAGGCTAGTTAGTAAGTAGGTAAAATTGAATGATAAAGTGCCTATAACAGACATAACATTACAAAGCGTTGTAGAAAAGAAAACACATAAACATACTATGTAAATATAACAAAATAAGGAAAATAAAATAGAAATAACAGGAGCACAATTAAAAATAAATAAAGTCCAAGCAGAGGCTACTCAGCTGTGTTCAAAAGCCCACTTAAACAAAAATGTCTTAAGTTTCTTACTAAAAGAATCAACAGTATGCTGGCAGAAGACCATTCCAGAGCCGGGGTGCAACGGACTGAAAAGCACAGTCTAAAGCTAAAGCCTGGGTACGAGGGATGATTAAGAGGCCCTGTTGCCCAGACCTAAGTGCCCGACAGGCTATGTGGCAGTGCTTGAGGCCAGTAATATACTCAGTGGTTTGTCCGCAGAGAGCTCTATAGGTGAGCACCAAAATTTTAAAACGAATTCTATAATAAACTGGGAACCAGTGCAATACATGCAAAATGGGAGTAATATGCACTGTAATAACAGGCAGGGACCACGAAAAAGGTTTGGGGAATTTGTACCCCATGTACCTGAAAATATGCTAAAGGAACGATGTCTTTTCAGACAGTGAGTTCAAAACAGAACTGATATAGATGTGGGAGCTGGTGGGACTAGAACCGGAAATGATGTCATTAGGAGGGGGGCTCTTGATAGGTGGAAGTGTCATCATTTGGAGGCGAGTTCTATTGAGAGTCTGCCGAGGGAAAAGAGCGCCACCCCTTGGCTCAGCTGAGAAACATTTATTTTCAGGCCTGTAAACTGTCTCCTAATCACATGTGCATGACAGCTCCCTCTGACTAGATTGAGTTAAACGTCTAGCAGCTGTATTTTGGACTAACTGAGGCATTACAGAAGTTAAGACGTGAGGAGATCAATGCAGGTACAAGTGTCTCAAATTCTGGACTTGAAACTACAGACCTCAATTTAGATTGGTTTCTTAAATGAAAGAAACAGGAACGGCCAACAGACCTTACATATAAATCTAGGCTTAAAGGCTGATCAAAGATAACTACAAGATTACGTAAATTTGATTTGGCACTTGGAGAGACAGAAGCCATCGTGAGACGAATCTCAGAGTGAGGGCTGGGTGGGGGGATGCAACAATTAGGACCTTTCCTGAGTTCAACTGTAAGTAGTCATTACAAAGCCAATTATTAATCTGTGACAAGCAGACAACTGAAATGGACAATTTTTCAGTTTGATTAGGTTTAAATGAGGTATTAAGCTTTATAGGAGTTTATAATCCGAGACAAATGAAGAATGTATTAGGAAAACAGCAGCGGTCCAAGAACCGAACCCTGTGGCAATCCACAAGTCAGAGGAGCTGTAACAGACGTAAAGAAATTCTGCAGACCCAACCGAGAAACTCCTATTAGTTAGATATGAGCAGAAGCAGTCCAAAACCGAACCAGAGAAACCTATTAATTAAAATCGGAAGATCCGCTGTGTCTTAGGCTGCCCTAAGGTCTAACAATGCTAGCACAGAACACTCCCCTGCATCAGCTTTAAGGAGAGCTGTTCCCGAAAACCAGCAATGGTTAATGGCTATCAAGTCCTGCTTTTTAACCAGTCTTTCCTAAAATTGTATCTAATTATGACATGTACTGCGTTCAACACTTGGTTTCTAAATTTTTTTTTTCTTCCCAAGAACATTTTTTAAATATATTTATTTTAATTAGATTTTAATTAGAGACAGATAACATTCCATACAAACAAGTCAAGATTCAAAGCAAAATTCGATCCTCACCCATCCAAGTACATATTTTTAAAATAATATTATCACTTCATCCTCCTAACAGGCTGCAAGGTGGGAGACATAGTCACATTCACACCCACTCTCTCCCCCTGTTTTCATTTATACCTGGTGCATTATAAAATAACACCCAACCTAACGTGAGTGTCTTAGTGCTAGAGATGTCAAATGCATTTTATCCAACAGTTGCCATTTATTATACACTAGCTGAAATACCCAGCGTTGTCCTGGAGGAAAATAAAGTATTTTTTTTTTTAATTGTTTGAGAAAAACACAACTTTAAAAATAGAAATGAATTAACAAACAATAAAGACGGGCGGCACGGTGGCGCAGTGGTAGCAATGCTGCCTCGCATTTAGGAAACCTGTGGTTCTCTTCCTGGGTCCTCCCTGCGTGGAGTTTGCATGTTCCCCCCCGTGTCTGCGTGGGTTTTCTCCCACAGTCCAAAGACAAGCAGGTTAGGTGCATTGGTGATCCTCGAGTGTGTGCTTGGTGTATGTGTGTGTGCCCTGTGGTGGGCTGGCACCCTGCCCTGGGTTTGTTTCCTGCCTTGCGCCCTGTGTTGGCTGGGATTGGCTCCAACAGACTCCTGTGACCCTGTAGTTAGATAATGGATGGATGGATGGATAAAGACTCATTAATGTCCTTGTCTTGCGGTCTTGTATGCATGTTATCATCCAGTTGACACTCGGAACCGGCCAACTCTATTTAATTTGAAAAGTAACAGGAATCAGTGCTGCTTAAACATAAAGAATGCTGGCAGTTGCCTGCTATATACTAACTGTGTAAGCCCATACTGTTAAAAGCACAGGATCCTAGAAAGTATTGAAATCGTCAGAACTACTCTGGGCATCTCTCTGCTATGAGGATTTGTGTTGCCGACGTGCTCGCATCGTTTGTGCATTAGCAGCTAAGCGACTGTCTTTCTTAGGAGGTTTCCTTTTGCCGGTGTGCTGGCCTCGCTTGTGTATCCTCAGAGCTGGAGCCCTTACCCCGACTCTACCTCTCAGTTCCGGGCTGGACAGACACTCACACTTGCACGCATAGAACTCTATTTAATTTCATAAGCAACAGGGTTGCAGTGGTGGTCAAACATAAAGAATGCTGGCAGTCACCTCCAGTTCACCCTCTGGTGGTCATTCCGAGTGTCAACTGAATGATAACATGCATACAAGACTGTAAGATCACCCCCCACCCTACCCAGAAGGGGGTGGGTTGGGGCTGATTTTACCCTACAGTTTTTATAGTTGACCAATAAGGAACATGTGTACCAAGTTTCATGCAAATTGCTCCATCTGTTCAAACGTGATGCTGGAACATACATACATACACACATTGACTTTTATATACAGTATATAGATTTGTGAGATTTTAAAATTCAATTATTCCAACTGTGTAGAAAATTAATTTACTTATTAGAATCACAATAGCATTAAGCAGAAGAATTGGTTTTAGATCTGAATTCACGCTGGTTGTTTGCCTGTTGTGCACAGGTGTCATTCTTTAATTTCCGTTAATCTCTTTTAACCACCTTCAAGTGTGGTGACATTCGAAACTGGCCATTACGTCTTTATATAAACCTGTTCTGTTGCTTGTTAAGAATGTTTTGGGGTTTGTTAACTCAATTATTAATCAACAGAGTCCTTTTCAGTTTCACATGCCATAAATAAAATAAATCTCCAGAGTAATGTTAGTGTTTGCTACATGCAATCTAATATTAGGACGCACTTTCAAGGTGTTGTCAGACTTCAGAATTTTTAAGAAGCATGTCTCCCTGTCTGATTTCATACGAATAAATTGCCTTTAAAAGAGGCCTCGGCTTAACCTAGTGAGTAATACGGAAGACATGTGTTGCAGCTTAAATGTATTTAAATCTTTCTTTAAAAGAAGGCAGAATTTAATGATTTCCCATAATGAACACACTGTGATCAGGCTCAGGTTTGGCCTGTTCCCCCACACTAAGATTAATTCCCAGCCCATGCACTCCTCGTGTAGCTCTCTGGCCTAAACCAAAAATGCAATTCTCATTCTAGTATTTGTGACAATAGGATGCCACTAACAACTCTTACACTCTTCCACCTCCATAATTTGCCAGTTTTAGTAAACTGCATTATGCTGGGGGCAGCACACAGAGGTCGGTGCTGCTACCTGGTGAATCTGGAGTTCTGGGTTCAAATTCAATGCCTGATCCTCATCTGAGTGAAGTTGAAATGTTCTCCCCATAAAGTTTTCTCCTGGTGCTCCACTTTTCTTTCTTCATGTGCCCAAAGGCATGTGTTAGATTTGGTGGATGACTGGCCCTTGGTCAATGTGAGCTTTTTCTATATTCATGCACTGGCACCTTGTGAATGGTTGGTTCCTGTTGTGCGAGAAATCAGACTCTGTGCTCTGCTTAGTAGGCAGAGGGAATACATGTGATGTTGGTGGAAGAGGAATTTTAGCAACACTCAGGAAGAATGTTTAATAGTATTCACCCTATACATCTAGAAGACTGAGACTTATTTAATCTCTGTTTCCTCCTATCCTTGCAGGCTCCTATCAATTATGGAGAATCCACTGCATCCACTAAACAGGATCATCTCCAGACAGAAGAGCAGCTTCAGCGACAGACTGCTGTCACTGTTCTGCTCCACTGACAGACTGAGGAGATCGTTCCTCCCCTAAACTATGCAACTCTTCAATTCCACCTGGGGGTGGGGGGGTGGGGGGGGGGTAAACGTTAACATTATATAAAGTTATTGACTGTTTTTACCTGCATTATTATCAATCTTTAATTTAATATTGTTTTTTGTATCAGTAAGGTGCTGCTGGAGAATGTGAATTTCCCCTTGGGATTAATAAAGTGTCTATCTATCTATCTGAATAAGGCTCATTACCTGCACTGTGAGGGAGTGTCAGTTATGGCTCTATGGCCATGTGGCACGATTCCCTGTGGGTGATCCGGCTCACAGAGGACCTGAGCAGCTGGACCAGGCCAAGGGGGTGCCCACATAACAGTTGGCTGCGGCGGATAGAGGGTCATTTCCAGAGAGTGGGACTGGAACGTGTGTCTGCCTTAGGGGGTTGCCAACCAGGATCCCGAGGTGTTTCGTCGTGTGGTGTGTGCAGCAACATGCTGTACCAGTGCACGCTCCCCAACCTGACCTGACCTGACATGTCTTGCACCTAGTACTGCCAGAATAGCTGTGTTCCACTGCGATCCAGGAATTGGATTAAGCGGGTTTAAGAATGTTATGTGAATGTTATGAAACGCACTTCTTACACTGACAGATAGTGTGGCATAGTAGAGTGGTTAAGACTTTAGACTTCAAACCCTGAAGGTTGTGGGTTCACATCCCGCCACTGACACTGTGTGACCATGAGCAAGTCAGTCCAATTAGAAAAAAAAACATAAGAAATGTATCCAATTGCATCTCAAATGTTCTAAGGCGCCTTGCATAAAGGATTCAGCCAAATAGGTAAATAATAACTGTAACTGAGGCTGCGTTTTATTGAAAGAGACTGTCACAATGTTTTTCTGCTTCATTTGTTTCAAATGTCACAGTATTGTTGACCAAAGAATATAAATATTTGTACCCTTGTAAATTAGCATGGATTCTTTGATAGTTCTTGGCTGTGTGTCTCCTTTTTATCAGAATATGTGTGCCTTCACATTATCGCCGAGTGACCTTTTCAGAGTTGATCCCCAGTAAAATGAGCAATGCTCTATTACTGCGCTGAAGAACTGCACGTCTCGACTTCTGTCTATGAGGCTATCTGTCACAGTGTGTGACAGCTGTGGTCAGAGGGCATAACAACTAACTCTGCGCTCCTGGCTACTTAAGGAACATCTAATTGTGTCCTGTGACACAAAATCCAAAGCAATTCATATAGCACTGCATTGATAAATACTTCAGGCACTGAATAGCAATGAGGTGACAGAATCGGGTATTTTATAAGGACTCGGCTTCACTGGCTTTGTTGTCACAAAGTACAAATATCTGAGTTAGATTAAGATTTTCTTTGTGTCATACAGGGTCTGGACCACTTGAATTTGCTTCTCTGCCACAAATATTAATCTGGCTGTGGTACGAGTGAAGAGTAAACTTCCAAAACTCATGTTAGTGTAATATATTAACCTTTGTGGTATAGCAGGTCCACGGCTCAGCAATAGGTGGCTAAGTTTAAATTAGTGATCGCACGCCAAGAAGGCACAGGTGGCAATTGGGTGGGGGTGTGCGTGAGTGCATTATGGAGGTGCGCATTCAAATGCAGAGGTGGGCGGATCAGTCGGGCGCTTTTATGATGCCATGGAGGGAGGCTCCACAAACCTGCATCCAATTAAAGACTCAAGAGTGCAAGAGAAGGCAGGCAGTCAGGACGAAGTTCATTGGGGAGCTTGCAGCCGACGCTCAGGGCCTGAAGGAGGCCACTCCAGCGGAGCGATTAGGGAGCTGGAGTGACGTGCTGCTCGGATGGAGCGACTTGCTGTGTAAGGTGGGGAGAAAGGCAGCGAGGGCTGCAAGGGTATCGGAAGGCTTGTTGAGGAGCCATGGACTACGGGAACGTGAGCCTGGTAGCGGAAGTCGGAGGCTCTGCTTGGTGCCCCGCTGGCACCACAGATGGCTACAGGGGCCCGAGCCTAGGAGCAAGGTGGTTCAGTGAGGCATCCTGCTTTGAAGCCATGGGCTTCAGGGACCTGAGCCAGGCGTAAGAAAGAAGGCTAAGACTGTTGGTTAGGCGTCTCTGCAGCTGCCAGATCTCAGTTGGAGTTAAGCTGAAGAGATGGCCATTATAAACAGATGCACTGGGGACTTGATTTTTAAAGAGAAGTTTCCTGCCTTGATTTTATAGGCTTATTTATTTAACTGGTTTTAACCTGCACTGGACACTTTGTTTTTATGGATTATTTATTTATTTGTGGAAGGAGCACTGCACTGTTGGATACTTTTGTTTTTGATTGTTTTAATAAAAGCACTATTCACTTTATGCACCTACCCCTTGCTATGTGTATGTGTCCTCATTTGCCTGGCACTTCCCTTGGTTACGTTATTGACGGTGGCGGGTTCAAGAGGCTCCTGCAAGGGACCAGTAACATGGCGCCAACCCACCCCATCACAACCTTAGGCTTCTGAGGTAGTCCATCTGCACATTCAGTATGCAGTGTGTAACTGTGGCCTTTTTAAATTTCCTGTGAAGTGGCCTTATCACTCAGTGTTTTGTGTTCTATCAGGAATTTTATTGAAATGCTGAGTACTTATTTATTTTTGACAGGTCACTGATTTCAAAGTGAATACAATTTATATGCCCCTGAAAGCTGGAGCGTCTTTGGAAGTGGTTGCTTTCAGCTGTCCAAAGGCCACCGTACCCCAGGTGTTTGTTGCGTTATGGTTAAATAAATATTTTACTCATCTGTCTATCTATTGTGGTGGCGTCAGTGCATGGTGGGAGCACCAGTCCATTACATGGCTCTCTTAGGGTCACCCAGTCAGTTTAGAGACTCCAGTTTACCTAACAGCACATCATCTTCTAAATTTAATTTGCCAGTCTGTGGAATGACTGTCACATTTAGTGGACGCATTTCTTAGGCTGACTCATTAATGTTAATAACAGCAGATTATTGGAGCTATGAGGCAGTAGTGTTGACAACTGCCCCACTGTTTTTACTCCTAAACATTTTACACTTCCATCCATTTTTGTAACCTCTTTCTGTTCCACCTGTTGCTGCAGCATGTTCCATGTAATGGAAACAGCAGGTTCAGATAAGCAGATAGCAATATGAATTTTTCTGGCTGTGCACTCAATTGTGTAAAATAAATGCTTATATCGAGCTATAGATACAAATCTTGGAATCCATAAAGCTGCCAAAAAGATTGTATCATTTTGGATCGATGGACACTGCTGCTTGCTGAGATATGAGGAAGGTGTGATGCTGAATGACGTCTGTTTTTTGGATTGTCATTCTAACTGCTGGCCACCCCACTTCATTGTGTGTAGCCCCAATGCTTGAGTTTAGTCATTTGCATGGATGTTAGTGTTTACCTTGACGTATGGACAATGTTAACCAACGGTAGTCAGTTTTTAAGAGAGTGTAAAACTGCAGCTGCAAAAGTCTGAAAGCAAAGTAAACTGTCTGAGTCAGAAAGTAGTCGAAGAATCAGTGATTGTGAGTAGGTTCCGCTTCAGATGTGTTTAGTGTAAAATAAATTTAACAGTTTTTGGAGTCAAAATATGCTCAAAAGGTACAGGCAGCACAAAAACACCAAGAAATTTGTGTGGACTAGGAGTTTTAAAGCACCTAAATCCCATTAAGTTTGAAAAACACTTACAAAATTACCCACTTTATAATGCCAAACCCCAGCTAGAATAAGAACAAGAACAGTACCTTTATAAATAAAAAAAATTTGGATGTGAGAGTCAGTACGGTTTATGCCCTAGGAACCAAGTTACCCGACCTATTTTTTAAGATTTCAGTAATTACCACTCTTACTCTGATCTTTCTGATCTTAAAACAGGTCATTACGATAGCAATTGATGAGAATTGCAGAATGACGGTGTTTGAGGGTTCCTCTAGAGTGACTCTTTCTCTTGCACGGTTTCGCTCAAAAACTAATCAGCACATTGTCATCTCATAACAGGCTTAGGTTTTGAGTTTGGTAGTTTTCTGTCCAGCCGTTTTAGCTCTAAACGAAACTGTGACATACAGACACAAAGACGCACTTCCATCATCAAGATATCGAAGTTTTCGGTATGAAGGAACCCTAAAACGTCAAGATCCGTTGAAAACCGGAGATTGAAATTTTTGACAAATCTAAAGTTTTCACTCCTCCCCCATAGAGAATAAGTGGGGGGTGGGGGAGTGCAAAGCAAAAAAGATTTATTTCAAAAAATGCACTTTGACAAAAAGTCAGCTCCAGAAAGCACAAAGGAGCTGCATGAGACAGAAGGCAAATTCAAGCGAACAAAGTCTCAATGAAGAATCCAAACAAGCAATCAAAAAGGAGAAGATCAAATAATCACAAAATGCAAAACATGCACCTACAGAAACCTTGGGAGACCCTCTGGAATTACAATGTGGGGGGCAGTTCCTGGCGGTGTTTAGCAGGTGGCCACCCACAAAACACATGGAACACAACATAGGCAATTTGTACAAATAGACAAAACAAAAAAAAAATAAAAAAGATGGACATAATCAACATAAAAAGAATCAAAAATGAACAAAAGAGGTGTGGCACACGGCTGGGGGTGGCACCCAGCCGGGACGCCCAGGAAGACAGGAGGAGGGCTCATACCTCCTCCAGACCACGAGGGGTCGACCGCCCTGGTTCCTTTGGGGGCCATGGGTGCAGGGCTTGGAAGCCCAACCCTGTAGGGGCCCATGGTCTCCGCCAGGGGGCACTCCCATGCCTGAAGGACCCGGGGAAGAAGACTGGGGACACCTGGAGGGCTTCTGGGAGCACAGCCGGCACTTCCGCCACACAGGGGAGTGTCCGGGGAAGTGTCGGGAATCACCTGGAGCTCATCCGGGCATGTATAAAAGGGGCCGCCTCCCTGCAAACGATGACTGGAGTCAGGCGAGGAGTGGACGAGGTTCTGAGTGAAGGTGGCCTGAAGGAAGCAGAGACTGGGAAGAGAGGCCTGGACTTTGAGGGGGATTGGTGCTAGAGGCACTGGATTGTGCACTTATGAACATTGTGTAAATGTAGTGAATAAACGTGTGGTGGACTTTAAAATGGTGTCCGTCTGTCTGTGTCCGGGCTGCTTCTCACAGAGGTATCAAATATGACAAAGAGGAGTGAAGTCCCAGGTAAAAATTACATAAGAATATTGATGGTGCAAGTGAAGGTCATAAAGGATTGTTCAAAAAAACAAGTTACAAAATCCAAATCGTCATGCAACCTCGTCTTACCTGTTTAATTCAATCAGAAAACAAAACAAAGGGCCGCTATGCATGTCACTATATGCAACAGATAACGAAGGCTAAGAAAGCTGTTTCGCTTGGGCAGTCTTCTTCACTAGGATTTGGGGAGATCCATTCTATGCTGCAGTTGGTTCAGAACTGACTGCCTCCTTCTGGCAGTGGCGGCCATTAGAGGCGGGAGATTGGAAGAGGCGAAGTCAATTGCCCTCACTGGGCATCTTTTTGGTGCTATGTATGTCAAGGAAAGTGGAGAAGGTTAGTGTGAGTGCCGCCTTTCAACCTGGGATGGTAGTACCTGCTTCATATGAGGTCAGAGGGTGATCCACAGACGCGCATATGTGACAAAACACAGAGAGCAAGGGAGTCTTAGAGCTGACTTCTTGTTGGAAATCATTCATAGCATCCTGTGACACTAAATGTATATTTTAGGAGGATATCCAAACCCGGGCACTGACAGATGGCGTCATGATGTAAGAGGATGTGTTTGGCAACACAATTTGCTGCTGCCTGTGACAGAACCGTACAAAGCGGCACTGCCACATCATACATTTTTTTTTATTTTTTATGTTTTATAATGTACCCAAAAAATGTTGCAGGATCGCCAAGAACATTATGATTGAACCTTATTTTCATTTTATAGTTGCATCACATAGAGTTAAACTATGAATTACGATAATAAGCGTTCTTTTTTTTAATCCAAGTTTACCTGTTAATTATCTAAACTGTGGCAATATTTATATTGACAGCCGATAAGAATAATTATATTAGAGTAACTGAAAATCTTCACAGTGGGATTATTAGTGTAGGAATTGGATCTCTGTTGGTAAAATATTAGAGTTAGAGCTGCTTTCATTGATTTAGATGTGAATCTAGTAGCCATTTCTCTGCATATGTATACATATATATATAAAATATATGGAGTTCGAAAGTTTAAATGTTAATCCTGGACGACAGTTTAAGTGTAATGATATTGCTCTTAACCTTAAATCAAGTGAAGTACCAGTAAACTTTCAATTTCTCAGACGCCAATAAACTTTATTTAATCACTGTTGGATGAGTTACTGAGGGAAAGGGGAAGGGAAACAAATTTGTCTTTGAGTCATCCCTTCTGGTTGCTTTAATAACCTTCTGATTAAATTAGCTAAAAATCGCTTCTGCCATTAAGCGAGTCGAAATCCATGCGGCTCTCGGCTGGAAAACTGCAGGGAGAAAGGTTTGATTTTTAAAAGATAGAAACGGCTCACAGCTGAAATAATGTGAAAATGAAGAGCAAGTACATCATAACGTAACGCGTCAGTTGAGTTTTGGGAATTTGAAGGGTGGAATGACTAGGAATTGGACTGTTTTAACACTTGCGATAAACTCTGCCTGAATGTCATGGACATTCTGGGTATTGATAGAAGAGGCATGTGCAGGAATTCTTACAGTATTTATTGTTTAGCTTTGTTCCATACCTTTTAATCTTTAACTCTTTAATCTTATTATAGCCAATTATGTGCTGGTAAAATCATAGTTGTGCAAGCATTTATTCAAGTCACTGACAATATCCGTTTTAGTTGGTCAAGCTTTGTTTGGCTTTTTTTTTTTGTTGTTTTCTTGCTTAAAAAATAAATCTTTGCCTACATTGTACATTATGTTTGTTGGCTTTGTGAAGGATTTGTGTCTCATATGCTGTGCTACGTCTAGCAGTCTGTAAGGCCTCATGCCCACTATTCTATTTAGAAATGCGCACAGATAAAGAGAAGAGCAGCAGGGTGCAATTTCAGGGCGAGATGCTGTCAAAAAATGTTGAAGTGCAAGGAATGGAACGAGGTTGGGGATGTTAGCTCGGGTGTATGTGTGGATCATCTTGACTGAATCTGTCATTTTGAACATCTAATTTCAGTGGACACAGAGAAGCAGCGCACAGGAACATGTTGATGGTAACGTCATCATTTCTTTGAAGAGAGTGGTGCTGTCTGACAGCTTCTGCTTTGCATGCAGTGTTCCCTCATGCCAAGATGGGTTTTTACCAGAGTAGAAGCACAACACTTATTTTATTATTCCAGGTACAAAAGTAGCTTTTAAACTCTTGTGCATAGTGTGAAACAAACGAAGGAAGATGTAAGGATGGTTTTGGTCCCAAGCCCAGATAAATGGGGAGGGTTATGTCAGGAAGGGCATCCGGTGTAAAATTTTGCCAAATCAATAATTTTGGATGATCCGCTGTGGCAACCCCTAACGGGAGCAGCCAAAAGAAGAAGAAGAAGGATGCCCTGATTAAAGGATGCACAGTATTTAAAATAAATTGCACAGCCATGTGTGAAAGAGATTGTCGTCTTGACGAAGATTGACAAATAGTAAATAAAAATTAAAGCAGAGATGTGGAGCTCCACATTGCTCTGAAGATGGTCCAAGAATGAATGCTGACTTCCGGTGGCTTTGTTTGGTTAAATACTAGTAGGAATAGAAGAGAGTTTTGTGGCCACTGGAAGTGACCTCGGTGGTCATCCAGCGGTTTTTATTCCTCCAATCTACATCAACAACAACATTTATTTCTATAGCACATTTTCATACAAATGATGTAGCTCAAAGTGCTATACATGATGAAGAAAGTGAAAAAAGATAAAATAAATAAGAAAATAGAATTAGGGAACTGTAATTAACATAGAATAAAAGTAAGGTCCGATGGCCAGGGAGGACAGAAAAAACAAAAAAAAAACTCCAAAAAATAAAATCTGCAGGGGTTCCTAGGCCACGAGACCACCCAGCCCTCTCTAGGCAAACTCTAGTCTAGAGAAACAGATGGAGCAAAAGTAATTGGTAATGTCACAATTAAATTTTTCCCCGTAATAACGTGACAGAAACCCATAAAACTCTATTCTTGCGTATTGGACAACAGTACACAAGATGGCACCTTCTATTTTCTGTAAAAAAAAAAAAAAAAAATCCCCCAAAATGGTGGCACTTGTACAACAAAATGATAAATAAAATGGCAGTGAAGAAAACTTTAATATATAATGATAATATTTAATTAAGGACTCAAAACAGAAGTAAAACTAAGTCCAAGATTAAACATAATCACCTAGCAAAACCCTCAGACTCATAACGGCTTATGTGTGTTATGGAATTACATGTGTTTATGTGTTTGATTGTTTTTTTTTGTGTCTGAGTTATGTGTTATATTTTCATGAATTTTCTTGTATGTTTGTAATTATGTGCTGCTGCGTAAAATGTGTTTATTTTCCATGTTGTTTGTGGGGTGGGACCACCCTGGCGTCACCATGCCTGAGCCCTACCTCAGACTATTTAGGTCAAAGCCAAAGGAGAGCTCAGGTGTGGTGCATTGAGGTTCTATTATTTATTGTGAGCACCGTGTTCCTTGTTGGACTTGGCGATTATTTTTTGCTCTTTTACTGGTTTATTCTTACGGATTGCGTACTGGAACTGGTTTCTTGTGGATTGCCTCTTTTTCCTTCTTTTTGAGCTTTTGTGTTGTTTTTTGCTTTTGTAATTAATACCTTTATGTGTTTTGGACTCAATAGTATAGTAGTTCAGGAGTTCTTTTGTGAGGTGTAACTTTTTACACAATTTAATATATAACAAATGTGTGTGTATATCTGCGGTGGGTTGGCACCCTGCCCGAGATTGGTTCCTGCCTTGTGCCCTGTGTTGGCTGGGATTGGCTCCAGCAGACCCCCGTGACCCTGTGTTCGGATTCAGCGGGTTGGAAAATGGATGGATGGATGGATGTGTGTATATTTATGGTAATAAATAAATAGATAGATACTTTATTAATCTGAAGGGGACATTCACATACTCCAGCAGCAGCATACTGATAAAAAACAATATAAAATTAAACACACTGCACGCATGTATGGAACAGTGCACTAACCGCTATTGAAGTATTGCTTGCTAAAATTTGTTTGTGCCATTTCCATCTTTGAAATTCAAACAAAGTAAATGTGAGATATTGAGAAAGTCATTTTTTTTCATTTCTGAAAAGCTGACTTTTTTTTTTAATTGTCAAGTTTTACTGCTTGAATGCTTTAAATGAAAACTCAACTTGTACTTGTCAATTGGAAGAAATCATCATGCTATTTACTTAGATTTTGTTTTTGAAGTCTTGCTAAAAATGTAAATTGAAATGTGAGTGAAAAACCCTGCTGGGTGGATTTCACACTTTGCTGCAGTGTGCCTTTGAATCCCCCGTGCTTCTTTGAAAACTATTAATCTTTCATTAGTAACTTCATCTACACTGTGTTTGAAACTATTTTTGTCAGCGTTTTGTCTTGCTCATTCCTACCATATGGAAAAATATGTAAATTTTGTTTACAAGAATACGTGTGTATTATAAGTCATTGTTAATTAAGGGGATATTGTCTTCACTTCATTTGTTAAAAGATAATCATGAGGATTATACAATATGTAGGGATCAGGGAAAAATCTAGCATCACGTGTTCTCCTAAATTGTTACATCAAGTGTTAAAGCAGTTAGTGTATTATGAATTTAGTTTCATCATCAAAAAACAGAGAGCAAAGCTATTTGGAATTGTATTGTTCATTCAAGTTCCCTTCTGGCATGAATAATTTAGGAACTGGCAGCAGAGCATGGCAAGAAATTCTTTTAATCCACACCACCAAGCAGCCCTTTCTCCATTTCTTCTGCCATTGTCACTCGGTGACCATTGAAAACGATAACGTCCACGAGAACTGGAATTGACAGTGATGTTTTTGCACAAAGATGTTGCAAGGCTCTGCACGGTATGCGATAATATTATGCCCCCTGAAAAGCATCTAATGGAAGTAAGTGAAATCCAATAACATTTGATCAAGGGTGGCACTCCAGGAGACAAGCAAAGTAATAAGTTTAGCATCGACTCCAAATATGTCTTGTCAGTGCATTTTAAAGGAAAGCTAAACCTGTTGCAGAATGTGGATTGCAAGCTTTAGTTGCGAAAGATTGTTGTTTTGCTAGTGCTAACCTTAGCGGTATTTCTGTTACAACTGCAAATCAGTTCTCTTTTAATATTATTTAACCTGTAACATTTTTTTTTTCGTTCACCTTCTGATAAGAGTGCCTGAAGTTAAACAATGGAGGAATGAGCAGGGGAGCAGGTCTCAGATCTGCAATGAATAAGTAGGAGGCTTTATGCCTTATTGATTTGTAAATTACTCATTGTAATGCAGTGCTTTACATCAATAAGATAAGCGTCAAATTGAGGCATATTAAGGCTCGGTGTTAACCTCATGATGGGAAGAATGCCATATTGCACATTTGTTTGTTTTAAGCATATGCCAGCCCCAGCAATTAGTGCATGAAATATAACTTACCTTGCTTTTTTTGATAAATAACGGAACAGCATGCCAAACATTTCAACCACAGACTGTATGAGCTTTTCCAATAAGATTATTTCTCTTTTGAAACTGAGCTCACCGTTTGGTTAATCGCTGTGTGCTTGTTTGCAGCGTGCTGCAGTCACCCAAGCTGTTATTGCACTTGCCTGTCAGAGGAACGTCAAAAATGGAAAGAAATAGGTGAAGGTTATTAAAAAGAAGGTTAGAGGGACAACTTTTCAACTGTTGAGTTTTCATCAGATGTGGGCCTGAAAAGCAGAACGCAGACAGATTACTATGAGGAAGCCAAAAGAGAGTGTGAAAGGTAGGCATTAGAGGAGGAAAAGGGAGTGATTAACAGATTAGCTGCTCATTCGGCTATGAAGGAATGAATGTGTGATCTGACTTACAGAATCTTGGAAATGGACTCAAACAGAGTGGCCGGCTTGGCTATGATTAAGACAAGTGAAATGTTCCGCTTCCCGCCTACTGAGGGTCATTTTCTTTACCTGATGAACATCTCCGTCTGAAGTGGTGTGCAAAAGTTTGGGCATCCCAGGCAGATTGCATGTTTCAGTCAGTCTCTCCGTGATTCTTCATATTTTTATCTTCAATTACTATTTTATGGCTTGAAAAAAACTTAAAGTGAAGGGAGGATATGTGTCTTTTTCATTAGATTATGAATTTTTCTTTTAAGATCTTCATGTGTAATTGACTTTGACTGGGCCAGACTCGCAAACGAGAGCCCACATCTGGGGACAACCCATTAAAAAGTGCGCAGTGAATAGCGGCACTGCAAAGGTCACACCTGCAGGGCTCGTTCCTGGAACACCCATCTCCAATTTCTCCAGTCCGTGCATTTTAAACCACCGCCAGGGTTTAAGGGAGAGAGCAAAAGAAACGGAACAAGAGACTTGACACTGAGAGAAAATAAAAAGCTAACATTACTGTAATCGAGCTCAGTAGCACAAGGTAAATGAAGCTAAATAATTAATTTGCATGTTTTAATGAGTGCTGTGACAGTGGAGACACACACACACATGCGCACACACACACTTAAACCACCATAACTACTGTTCTCCATACATTTGAGAATTGCGTCTGTCTGCTATGATATCTTTCTGTCTTTTAGACTATCGCATCGCTATATGGCATAACACAGCAAATAGAGTTTAGGTAAGCATTGTGGTCTAGGGATATACAACATGTTAAAACGCTGTGGCATGTTTGCATCTCCAATTAGACAGTAATGTTACATTGCTTTCATTTTTCGTTTAGACTTGAAGTCATCTGTGCATCTACTGGCATTGATTCGGGTATTTTGTGTATTGAAACTGCATCTCCTGTGGCTCTTCGTTATCAGCTCTCTTAATGGCAGTCCTTTTGACAGAGTGTGACACACCATTGAATTCAGATGCATGTTTTGCATTTTATAGTTTCATGAGTAGAGCTGCCACTACCTTCAAGCTTACATTGACTCTCTGAACAACAGAGAGCACATACAGCAACTGTGCCAACATATCATTCACATGTACCATTCATCCATTGATGCCATCGAATGCCAAAGTATATTCCCATGCTACAGAAAATGTTTTCCCTTGCATCAGGTTATGTTTATTTTTAAAATGCACTCTCTGCACATGCGACACACATTTATATATCTGATAGGGTTTGTTAGGAGGCTTTTCAACTGTAGACATTTCATCGTAAACAGAAGCTCGCTGTTATCAGACCAGGTTAACGAGAGCACCTCTGATCTTTGCAGTTCAGAATCACCACTCCTACTTTGAGCACCGCTTTTAGGTGGCATTGAATTGGTTTAGAAATGTGACACTCAGTAAGCTGTCTCATTGTTCCCACCCATTTTTACGCACAATTCACTCATGGTCGTCTCCAGTCGTATAGATTATACTGTACGTCTGGCTTCAGCGAGACTAGTCTGGACCTAACGTTGAGCTTTAGTTCTGTTTGAGAGCAAGTGAAATTGTAAAAAGAGAAACAATGTGGTTTTGATCAGATAGACATTAAAAATATGAATAAGTATGTGGATAAATATATATTTCTGTATGTGGATAAGTAACTTATGGATAAGTATGTAGATAAATATATTTTTCTGTATATGCATAAGTAACTTAGGGGAAAAAATATGGATGAGTATGTGGATAAGCATATATTTCTGAAACTATGTAATAAAGTGGTAAAAAAAGCACCAAATATACAGTAATCCCTCGCTATATCGCGCTTCGCCTTTCGCGGCTTCACTCCATCGCGGATTTTATATGTAAGCATATTTAAATATATATCGCGGATTTTTTGCTGGTTCGCGGATTTCTGTGGCCAATGGGTCTTTTAATTTCTGGTACATGCTTCCTTAGTTGGTTTGCCCAGTTGATTTCATACAAGGGACGCTATTGGCAGATGGCTGAGAAGCTACCCAGCTTACTTTTCTCTCTCTCTTGCGCTGACTTTCTCTGATTCTGACGTAGGGGGATTGAGCAGGGGGGTTGTTCACAAACCTAGACGATACGGACGCTCGTCTAAAAATGCTGAAAGATTATCTTCACGTTGCTACCTTCTGTGCAGCTGCTTCCTGAAGCGACATGCTGCACGGTGCTTCGCATACTTAAAAGCTCGAAGGGCACGTATTGATTGGTGCTTGTTTGTTTTTCTCTGTCTCTCTCTCTCTCTCTCTCTCTCTCTGCTCCTGACGGAGGGGGTGTGAGCTGCCGCCTTCAACAGCTTTGTGCCGCGGTGCTTCGCATACTTAAAAGCCAAACAGCCCTATTGATTTGTTTGCTTTTCTCTATCTCTCTGACATCTGCTCCTGACGCACACTCCTTTGAAGAGGAAGATATGTTTGCATTCTTTTAATTGTGAGACGGAACTGTCATCTCTGTCTTGTCATGGAGCACAGTTTAAACTTTTGAAAAAGAGACAAATGTTTGTTTGCAGTGTTTGAATAACGTTCCTGTCTCTCTACAACCTCCTGTGTTTCTGCGTAAATCTGTGACCCAAGCATGACAATATAAAAATAACCATATAAACATATGGTTTCTACTTCGCGGATTTTCTTATTTCGCGGGTGGCTCTGGAACGCAACCCCCGCTATGGAGGAGGGATTACTGTACTGCTTTTTCAAATTAAAAAAATGGTATGGGAGAAAGTTTAGAAGTGAAGGTTAAAATGGAGAAGAACTGCTGGTAAACTGACAGTAATAAGATATTGTCTGCTTTTATTCGGTTTGAAACAGCTTACCATTATCCTAATTTTTAAAAATAATTTTAATAAAAATAGGAGTAGAATAATAGCACAGTGGTTACTTCTGCTGCTTCATAGGTCCATCCTAAGCTTGATATGTTTGCATGTTTCCCCTTTGTCTATGTGAGTACTCTGTACTTCCATCTGCTTCCCCAAGGACGTCCAGGTTAGGTTAACTGTCGATTTCAAATTGAGCATGTGAACGTGATTGGGCCGTGAGACGGATTGGTGCCCAGTGCTGCCAGGATCAGCTTTGGCTCCTTGTGAACCCTGTATTGGATTAAATAGATTTGGGAATGATGATGATGACAGCGACTTAAAACTAGATATGGGTGGCATGGAATTACTGCTTCTTCCAGCTCCCTTCACTCACTCGCCAATCATTGTCTGTTTAGAAATGTCTGTGTCTTTTTCTCTCTGGTTACACCAGTCTCCTCAAGCATCCTGCAATTGACTTGTGATGGGTGTATATGGGTATATGTTTGAATTTGTCTTGTTTTACTACGCTCTACTATACGCATGCACAACAAAGAATGTATTGCTCCTGCATGCAGTTCCTCATCCTGACAGGGCCAGGGTTTTTTTCCTTCTCCCTTCCTAGCAGGCATGCAGCCGCACTCACTCTCCATAGCGCTCTCTCTCCTCTTGTTTCATTCAGTTTCCAGGATGGATTATCAGTCTTAATTTCCCTTAATAGAAAATATTTATCCCTTACCTAAAAGACACTAGGGGATTTCAAAAACAGGAAGAAAAAATGCTCAAGGGCTACATTTTAGATAAGAAGTTGTTCTTCTTCTTGGCAGTGTAAGTACTTTTTTCAGTAGAGGATTCATTTAAGTTCAAAGGAGAAATTTCTGTTTTTTGAGAGACACTCTTGAGGTGTTTCCAGTGACCTCACCCTCTGTCTTGCAATGCACTGGTGTGTGATGTTCGTTCACAGCCTTCAGCTCATATTTTAGTCTTTTACTTTCTTTTTAATATTCTGTTATTTGATGTACTGTCTAATTTATTCCTTAATTATGTGTCATGCCCAGAGGTGACGGTTGCTGTATCACTGATCCATGTCCTGTGTTCCAGTCTGGCGCTTGGTTGGTATCTGTATGCACTTTTCACATTCGCCCCATTTCTGCATTGGTTTTCCTTCAGGTGCTCCAGATTTCCTCCTTCATCCTCTGAAATGTGTGCTGTGAGGTCGATGGCCGATTGTCTGTGTGCCCCTGCATGAGTGTGACTGTAGGTTTGCGCCCGGGTGGTTCCTTCAATGGACTGTCTACCTATCTGTCGTTGGATGATGACTTCAAGTTCAAGTTCAAGCACTTTCTTGTCATTGTGTAACACAACGAAATTACTTCCACATGCTGATTCAAGGACAGTCTCTGTCCCTGCCACCCTGAATTGGATGTCATGACTCTTAGTTTTGATTTTTACACTTGCTGCTTTAGTTTTTGGAGTTGTTATTTATTTTTATCTTTATGATGATGATGACACCAGTCGGTATTATTTTGTAATGGTGTTTTTCTGAATACTTGTGTGTCTGTTGTTTATACAGTGAGTATGGTCTACATCGTTATACATGCATGATTGTTATTGGTATGTTTTGGGTTGAATTTACAGTATGTTTATTTTTTTTTAATTTTGAATTATTATTTTCATGTCTTCTGTTGACTGCAGTGGGTTGGCACCCTGCCCGGGATTGGTTCCTGCCTTGTGCCCGGTGTTGGCTGGGATTGGCTCCAGCAGACCCCCGTGACCCTGTGTTCGGATTCAGCGGGTTGGAAAATGGATGGATGGATGTCTTCTGTTGATTTCATCAGTAATATGGTAATTATGTACTGTAGCTTTAAATGTAGTTGTGTGCCTTTGTTCCTTGTGGGTGGAGCCCAAGGAGGCGGGGCCACCCTGACATCACCACACCTGAGCTCTCCATCAGGCAATTTAAACTGAAGGAGACAGTGCAAGAGTAAGGGATCTTTTGTTGTTGTGCTAGTTATTGGTGACTTTTAATTTTTATGGTTCGGTTTTCTGATGTTTTATTATAATTTTTGTTGTTGGATTCTAATTGCTGGACTGTGACTTGGAGTTTGTTTACCATGGATGGCCTTTTTGACTGCTCCACTGCACCTCTTATTTACTCTTTTGAGTTGTCTTTATATTTTTGATATCCTTGTCATAATTTTTGTACTTATAAAGATTCTTTGTTTGTCCTTTTTGTGCACAAACTGGGCAATCACAGCGACTCTTCTCCTTGTAGTGTCTTTTGCTTTACTTTGAAATATTTATGGTTGTTTTGCCTGCCTGGCTGAAGTCTGGTGAGCCTCTGCTGGGCAGACAAAGTAAGTTTCTGGCCTGCTCCCTAGCTCCTTTTGGAGGCCTCACCCATTTTGCCTGACTCCATGTCATGACCATTCTGTAACTTGGATTCACAGAAAGAACACTATCCAAGCTTTTGGATGCACTCAGATTATTTCTCAACAGAATTCTTGTTAATTGTTATCTGTTTCCTAGTAACGTAGGCGTATGTATTTTATTGTTTTGGAGTAATTATGTGTTTTATATTCACATATTTAATGTTATGTTTACTAATATGTACTGCCTTTTTTTAAATCTGCCATTGTTCCATGTTTTTTGTGGGTGGTACCCCAAGAGGTGGGGCCAACCAGACATTGCAGATGCTGGGTCTTCCTTCTGCTTAATATTTGAGCCAGAAACAGAATTTCAACAATCGAGCATATTGGGTAGACTGGAGTTTTCTAAGTATCGCCTTGTTTTTTCAGATTCTGCCTTTGGAGTATTTATTCAAAGTTATTTGGTTGTTTATCTTTTAGGCAACTCCTTTTTTGCCTTATTTGTCCATGTTGAGCTTTTGTGCTTTATTTTCAATTTTCTACTACTAAGTGTTTGATTTGATTTGCTGCTCATTTTGTACATAAGTCTGAGGTTGACGATGTCTTATTATTTAGCAAGCTCGCCTTGTTTGGAGTCTGCTAGGCTGGAAACCTGCAGGTAGCAGTTTTAAGCCCAGCTGGATTTGGAGTGAATGTTCCTGGGCAGGCTGGTTAAGGCCCAGCTTTTATGGTTATTTTAGGAGGCCTCACTCCATTTTTGCTCTGTTTGAGACTCCATATCTCAGTAATTAGGGACTGTGTCAAATTAATAAGTTTGTTTTAATCTTTTTTTGCTGGATGTTAGATTTTTATGGTATTTTTGACCTTTGCCAGTTCCTTTACCATGCATTTAGCTGCTCCTTTAAACATGGTGTCATCTACTGGTTATTCCATTCCATTCATTTTCCAATCAGCTTATCCAGAGCAGAGTCACAGATAGACTGGAGCCCATCCCAGAAAGCACTGGGTGCAAGGATGACGATGGAGCACCACTCTATTGGAGTGTGATTGCACAAATACACACTAGGGCTAGTTTTACAACACCATTTTGCCTATCCCACTTATCTTTGGACTGTAGCAGGCAACCGGAGCACTAGGAGGAAATCCATGTGGACACGGGGAGAACATGCAAACTCCACACATGGAGAACTACGGACATGAACTCCGGTCTCCTTGTTGTGAAGCATCAGCACTTCCATTGTACCACCACGCTCCCCTCCTGGTTAGGATTCCATCTCAGTTCTTTCCCGGTGACCTCCCAGGTTGCTAAGGTGTTGATAACAGATTTAAACGTGTATGCAAAGAGTTGGAAAGAAGGAAAAGGTAATTCTTTCCAATTGCCCATGTGAATAAGTCCATTTTTATAATTACTATTGACATAATCCAGCTATTAAAATAAAAATGGCATCAGAAACCAACAGATAAGGCAACTTTCATGTTTCGATTGAAATTAAGTTGAAATTTCTCTTATTCCTCTCAGGGTATCGTTCAGCCCCTTCTGCTCCTCGGTCTGCAGTTTCTGTGTTTCACAATTTAGTACATCTGGTGGTTTGGGGGCAGCCTTGAGTTCGGAAGGGCAACCCTTATGCTGCTTTTAATTATGCACAATCTCTTAATCAGTGACTAATTTCCAGCACTTAATTGATCTCATTGCCCAGGTTTTACTGCTTTCTCATGCAGTCTGTGGTTTTCAAATGACTCTGTGGTGTACTTTCTCTGAGATTAATTAAAACGTGGATTAATTTCAAGAATACTACTTCATACAGCTCTATTGTTTTTCTTTCCCCTGGTTCAGTTGCATCTATAAATGTTAAAACAACTGGGTAAACATGTAGAGAAGAAGCAAATGAGCTTGTGTGTGTTTTGTCATGCTTGACCCTTAGCCTCCTATCTGAGGAGTCCTATTTTGTGAACTCTTTATTGGCCAGTGTTTGGCAAAGGAAATTTCTCAGCCATTGGGCTTTTTATGCCGACTAAATATAACCTACAAACTGACACTCTCTTACTGAGTCTAATGATGATGTTTCACTCATTGCCACATTTTGTATTCTTAGTTTAAATATCTCTTGTGACCAGTAGGGGGCATTGCTGCACCCCAGACACAAGCCCTGGGTGCAAATGCATTTATTTATTATACCTTAAAAAGGCTTCAACACAGGTACAATAATATAATACAGTGTTTTCTCTTTCTCTGCACTTCCCAGGCCAGCTTTGTCCTCTTCCACCCATCTCTAATTCACCTGGTTGAGGTTGAGTGGCTCTTTTTATCATGGACCTGGGATCTGGTGCTAGAGCATAGCCTGATGGAATAACGTCTGCGTCAAATGGAAGTCCAATAAAGTAGGGATGGCTACTCCTGGTGGCCCCCTCAGAACCCAGCAGGGCTACCCCACAGGGCAAAACGTCATAGCATGACTTGAGGGTGACTGTGTCCATTTGGCATATTGGGGGAGCTGGTATTTCTGACAAGTTTTCTCCCCCTATCCTTCCATCACACTGGGTATTATTCTTTGGTCCAACCTTGCTTGGACACCAGCATGCCCACTTCTGTCCTGGCATCATCTGCCATCATCCTGGCTTAGGCAGGGAACATCCTGTCACACATTCTGCCCATTTGCCACTTGGGCCTTCCAGCCAGGTATGGGAGAGGAGTCCATCTTGGCAGGGACGCCGATCCTTGCATGCCATCCATGACACTCTCTATTGCATACTTGGTCCTAGTTTTTGGAATTTGTTCTGTTTATTCCCTCTGCCCTTTTATTGATAATCACCATCGTCAGCTTTTTTTATTTTTTAACCACTAAATTCTTATATCCTCTGATTTTCCAGTGGATTGAATCCAGCTTTAAACATCACCATTTGCAGCTCACATTTCTCTTTACTGTACCCTTTTAGTCACAGTTGCTGAACAAAGCAGTAAAATGGGGTACACACAGAAACAAAGGTCCAATGCAAGGTGGCGGCTTACTGGTTTACTGCTTCTTTATTTATGTTCAGTCAAATGTATTCTAATTGTAAATCTTGGCTTTTCAAGACAGAACAGTATACTCTGTGCAGTTTATTTAAAAAGCATAAAAGGACCTGGAAGTGGTGTGTCTGGGTACAGCGCCAACAAGAGGTAGACAACAGTCAATGACAAAGCCATCTGCAGGCGCCGTGGTTTCCTGAATCGAGATTTGACTCCTCTGGTTAAGAATTTGTTTCTTGTGCTGCCTTTCGAGTGTCTTTGCTTAAATTGTACTTTTACTTAACCCTTTAAAAAACACATTTCAATGCCATATGATGTTCTCATTTCATTTCTTTTTATCTTTTCTTGTGATGGCTGGCACCCTATACTGACTATCCACATTGGCCACAATCCCTAAAACCCTGAGACGAATTACGCTCCTTTGAGAACTGTAGATGCCACACAGGCTGGATGGGCATCCTGACCAGGAGAGGGAACAGACCTGAAAGGAAGGACTGGAAAGGGTGGGCGGACAGCCCATTAAAAAGAGAAGTTGCGGGAGGTTTTTTATTCCCCCAACACACTAGATGGCAGCAGCCCTGGAGGTCAGTGCACAGTAAGAAGCCAGCAGGGCATGCTGGGATATGTAGTCCGGCAGAGCAGCCCTGCTGGGGTCACAGGGCGCTGTAGGGAGACAAGCTCCCTATTATGGTCTTCCATGCAACCCAGAAGTACTGCCATTAGGCAGTCGCCCTGGCACCGGAAGCACTCCTGGGTCTGTGATAAGAGACCGCACTCCCTTATTCAAGCGAGTCGGAGCTGGGAGGTAGTGGAGCAACGCTTGAGTGGAGAAGGGTAGTGCGGTAGGGAGAGAACAGAGAGACATTGTGAGAAAGAACTGTATTTGCTTGTGTCACATTTGGAGGGAGTTGAAATAAAAAGCTGGGACTGGACAAGCGTGTTCGTGTTCGGGTTTGGGACTCACTGATGCCCTGGGTTTATCACGGAATGTATTTGTGTTTTTTTCATTTGTTTCAAAGTTAACAGGGAGAGTTGTAATTATTTAATGAATTATATTTATTAATATATTTGTTTTTTTATATCTGTTTGTAGTACATTGATACATTTCTGCTTTTATTAAATACTTTTAGGGATCTTTTTAATTTTTGGGGTGTGTGGGTACATTTTCTATTTTCTTTGACAAATTTTTGATTTTATTAAGTACTTTTTTTTAATTAATATTTTATTTTTGTTTCTTTTTTTGAGGTTGAAACACTTGACTGAGGAGCACTGTCTATAGACATTTTTGTCAAATCCTATTTGAATTTTATTATTTTCATAGGCCCTAGGCACATTTGGTCTTTTATGAAACATTAATCGTTTTTTGGGGAGAGGGGTGCTTACCTCGGAGACGTTTTGTTGAATTCTATTTGAAGAATATTTTTTTTAGTTTTTATCTTTTCCGCGACCGTAGACACCATGTCAAAAATCCCAACTGGGCAAAATGAACTTCTTCTCTTCTGTAAATTGATAATTATCTACATGAATGATAATTAATTTTACTTTTATTTTATTCAGTGTGGGTTACCAGAAGAACTGAAATGCGTAATCCTGAACTCCATTTGAAATTAGATTTTGTATGCTTTGCAGAATAATTTCCAGAGCAAGAATTTATAATGCATCGTTTGTATATGATTAATTTAAAAAAATAAATTGTATTTCTAGTATTGTAATCCTGTAAGAAATGAAAATGGACATTGGTCAGGCAAACCTGGCTGTTGTAATTCTAACTTTTGTAGAATGAAAGAAGACAAGAAAACAGAAAATGTTTTGCGGCAGCCATCCCGTATACCTGACACACCAGTTTGAGCCAATTACATCTTTACAGACTGGAGTCCAAAACAGAACTGAGTAACAAAATTAAAATGGTAGCTATATAGGTGACCTGGAGGACGTGGACAGCCAGAACCAGAAGTGAAGTCCTTAAACTCAGGAAAGAGAGATAGGATCAGCAAACACTGCCATCCCCTGGTCCGGCATGTAATTGCATCCATCCGAGCCCTTTAGCTGCCTGTGTAATAAATGGTGTTGGCAGCAGTATGGATTGTAGTACTAGGGTGCTGTACCGTGTTAGCCATTATGGATGTAATGAGAAGTCAAGCAAAATGACACCTTGTATTGGCTAACTAGAAAGATTACAATATGCAAGCTGTCGAGGCAACTCAGGCCCCTTCTGGTTTCCGGATTATTTCACCATTAATCTGCATTGTGCAAGGTATTCTAAGAATTGGGACTTCAGCTGTGCTGTAACTGTTTGCTCAGAGTGAAAGGTTTTGCTAAGCTAAACTGTTATATGTTTATGACAATTATTGGCCAGTACACGGACAGACAACATACTGGTAGTAGCATTATCAGACTGTTTAGGGAATGTACTGCTTTTGAGGAACAAAATACTTTTAAAATATGCATTTTTTCTAATGCAATTGCAGTAGCTGTCAGTCTTTGGTAACATTTCATTAAAAAGCCTAATTAGTTATAGTTTGGCACCCTTAATGTGCATATTCATTGTTTTGATGGGATAAAGATGTATGCTGAGACTGCCACAGCAGTGCCATTAATACTGACGCTCTACTGCTGCTTGTTCATCAATTAAACGCGTTCTGAATTCAATGCAGCGCTGCCCTGAGAGTGACGCTCCTTTCTTCCATACTTTCTTACTCTCGCAGTCTGACCTGCAGCTTTAATGTGACATGGCCAGAATCTTTTGCATTTCTATGTTAATTGTTCATTTTACTATTGAAATATTTTTCTTCTTGCAGCTATGGACTCTTCCCATTTGAAATATTTCAGTACTATTTTCTGTAATGCAGATTAAAAAACTGTGCTTTTACAATTTTCTAAATATGACTCATAATGTTTAATTTGTGTGTTTTATTTGGGATTATTTAGATAGATGTAGCTTTAGAGAATAAACTGTGTGCCCAGAGCTAATACGGGAAAGCTAGCATTAGCTTATAGATCATAAGGGGGCTACAGGATTAATGACTCGTAGGATGTTTTACAAGAAAAATCGGATCGCGGAAAGACAAATGTGTTTTAAAAGAGTGTGGATTCTGGGGGATATGCTAATGTAAATGACATGGAAGAAAATACATTATTACCATTAGAGTATCAATGTTTAAACTTGGATCATCGAGCCAGTGTGTATGCACTTGTAGCAAGTGAAATGGGAGCTTGGGGCTTTAACATGTTTCATGGTTAGCTAATAGTAACTTAACTAACAAGCAGCCAGACATCTTGTCCGATTTCAGCTTATGCTGCATTCCTAAAAACAGCCATCAAAGAGAAAAAAATTTTAAAGCCTTTCCAGAGACATCACAACTGCTGGACCTGGCATAAGAAGACAGAGTACAGCAACTAAATCCATAGTCACTGCTTGAAACAAAGCACGAGTTGAATTGGGCAGGTTGTATGTTTCTTGTATCCAATATTTATACCTGGTTGATCTGCAAATAACATAAGTAACGATTGAAAGAAAGTTTGGGTATTACTTTGCTGAAGTTGTCTTTTTTACGAACATTAAGCCACAACTGATACGTTTTAATGAATAACAGTGATTCGGTGATATTGCCATTATACAGGTATAACGAAATGTAGTCATCACATACCCCTTGGGGTCAGAGCGCAGGGTCAGCTATTGTATGGCGCCCCTGGAGGAATTGCAGGTTAAGGGCCTTGCTCAAGGGCCCAGCGGAGCAGAATCCCTTCTGGCAGTAATGGGATTCGAATTGGCAACCTTCCAGATCTTTAGCCTCAGAGCCACCACTCCGCCATATAATATAAAACGAGCTGTGTTTATTCAGGTTACATTCTCTCAGGTGTAGCAATTCAAGTATGGCCTGCCATATCAAAGCAAGCCCTTGGCTTCTGTTAAGAGTTATTTGTGCAGCCCTTTCAAAGGTAGCTATCTGGGTGTGGAGAGGTGCAGAAGTGCGGATCCCGGCCCTTGCCAGTCAAATGTATCTGTGAATCCCAGCAGCAGTGCAACTTGTGAGCGGAGCGGCTTCTGCCATTTGTTAAGGTATTCTTCTCTATGAGCGTAAAGTGCTATTGAGCATAAACGTTCAGTGCATTGTGTCTGTGATGAGAACTGAGTGATGAGTGAAAGTTAAATAGGGAAACATCGCTGGGTGTACATGTAAATCAAGGCTAATCATTTAAGCATTTACAGTATTAACTTGTCCACCAATATAACAAGAATCACAGAGGTTAAAGTGCCTTTCATGAACACTGTTATCATTATAAAACATGGCTTCACTTATAATACAATTCAAGTGAGCTTTTAACGTTGTCCTGTCTAATTTTGGTTAGTTGCCTCATTGTGTTGTGGTATGAAAAGAGCAATTTATTTTTTTATGGTGATTATCATCCATTTTGAGAACCCAATTTTCCCATTATGGGGCAGCAGAGAATCGTAGCTTATCTATGTAGGATTAGTCACTGGCAGGAAACAAGCCGAGCAGGCTACTGATCTGCCAGAGACACATAGACATAAAAATGATTTTTGTGGTGTCATTCAAATTACTATAAGTGCATCTTTATACAGTGGGATAATGCGATGAAATTATGCTAACTGGATGCAGAAAAACACCTCAGCCAGAAAATCAAAGAGGGACTAAAATGCTGTAAGGCAACAACTGGTGCTCTCAGTGCATTCTAAAGATAAAGCTAACCAGCAAATATTCTTGATCACAGCAAGTTTAGGTTAACATTAGACAATATGGAGCCTCATAACATCTTAATTCTCATTGTCATTTAATATATGACATGACAAGAAAAAGATGTCTAATCTAAAATGTCTCGTATAAACGTCTGAACATTAAAGCTTACAAAATTCAACTAAAACCCAAAATATAATCAGTGGTTCTGGCTTAGCATTAGCAATGTGCTTAGTTTATTTTTTTTGCAAATTGATGTTCAGCCAGATGTCTTAATCTGATTTTTCTGAAAAGCAAATAACATGATAATGATTTGTCTACTTTGAGACTGCTTTGGCTTTTTAATAAATTACTACTGTAAGTCATTCATCTAAACCAAAATAAACACTGATACTGTAGGATACTGCAGCAAATATAATCAATATTAAGTAGGTCACTGTGATTTATGCTTTAATTGGTTTTGCAGATGTATAAATGTTATACTTTTGTAAATTCATCAACATTCATAGTTTGTACTGGGAATCCGAGACTTTACAAAGTTCAAGGATATGACGGCAGAAACAAAACCAGGTATGCTGATATATGCTTTCAATTCAGTAGCTTTGTATTTTGAAATCACGTCTTTTAATACGTACTTGTTTCCCATGGTACTCATGATAATACTAATACTACTCCATTGTGAGCAAGAGGACAAAGCCTTTGGAAATGTAAACATCCAGAGAGAAACTAGAAGACAAAATTAGAGTTACAGGCCTAGAACTTACCAGAATGGGGAAAGGGTGGGAAGAAAGGGCATTTATGGAATTGTTTAGTTTATCATGCCCTTTTGTAAACAACATTTAAACAAGATGGAAAAAATGGACACGTTCCACCCTCTGATCCTGCTGTGTATAGGTCATGATGGTGTAACATCAGTCCAGAGGAGTCCTGTCTTCTTGGAAATCATCAAACCACAGTCAAGTTGCAGTGTTTAGACGTGAACGTTGTCATTGGGCAAGTTGGCTAGTCAGGTGGTTTGACTGAATGGATGTCTCTGGAGCAAAGCATAGTGAAGATAAGGTTACCCTTCGACCAAAAAAGCAGAGCCGCTTTGCAGCTGTCCAAGGACTCTCTGAGGTTGAGTGCTGCTAGGTAATGATGCCAGAGAGGTCAAGAAAAGCTGCTGGATGCAAATTAAGACATCCGTGCTGTCAATGTGCTGTCAAGAAAACAAGAAAGACATGACACATGTTTGATGTACGGAATGTGCTCTCTTGGGCTAGAGATCAAGACCATAACATGACATTGCAGCGGGCAGCACCGATAGCACCACAAGAACATGTTCAAATGCGTCAGCGTCATCATGTTCTGCATGTTGGAGGCAAAAACATGGCTTGAGCTTGTAGTATTTGGAGTTATGATGTTAATGGCACATGGCATAATGAAATAATTACATCAGCCTTAAAGCTATCATTAAGGGTTTCACACAAATGTGTCTCAAACATGGCTGTGTTTGCACAGGAGGTTGAGTAAGGTCGAGTCAAAGTCGATAGTCATTCCAATATTATAGTATACATCATGACCTAACATCTGGAAGCATTAACCCAAACAATTAAATATGCTTCTGCTTGTCGAGAGGTTTACTTACCTTGGCAGTGACATTCATGTCTCAGGTGACTCTTCCTATGAAGTTAGTAGACAGATTGGGAGAGCATGGGGGGTCATGAGGTCATTGGAAAGGGGTGTGTGGCATTCCCAATATTTCTGCAATATTGTAGACATCCAGAGAGGTCCAAGTCTTTAGAGTCCTGGTGCTTACTGTCTTGCTATATGGATGCTATCCAGTGACCTGAGACAAAGACTGGACTCCTTTGGTACTGTGTCTCTCAGGGAAATCCTTGGGTACCACTGGTTTGACTTTGTGTTGCTCATGGAGTCCCGAATGAGGCACATGACCTACATTGTGAGGGAGCGTCAGTTACGGAACTACGGCCATGTGGTGCGTTTCCCCGAGGGTGATCCAGCTCGTAGGATCCTCATTGTTGGGGACCAGAGTGGCTGGACCAGACCAAGGGGTCGCCCACGTAACACCTGGCTGTGGCAGATAGAGGGTCATTTCGGGAATGTGGGACTGGACCGCGTTTCTACCTTGGGGGTTGCCAACCGGGATCCCAAGCTGTTTCGTTGTGTAGTGGGTGCGGCAATGCACTGTACCTGTGCATGCTCCCCTACTTGATTTGACTGCTTCATTGCTTGTTTTTGTATTTATGTTTTATATTGCACTTGCATAATGAGGAACAATATCTCAAACATTTGGGTGTGTTCCGTTCTGGCCATCTATCTACATTATTTTGCTGTGTCTGACACATCATGACGAATGATATGTATTTTTCCATTTTAGAAATGTGAGAAATTGCAGTAGTTATGTATCCACATGCTACTTTTCAAACCGGTTACTGCTCATTGTGCACTGAAGGCACTTGCCTGCTGCCTCAGATGTTTGCTTGCATCACCACAGCGATGGCCGTGATTGCATTTGCTTAGAGGCTTGGATGTGTACGGTCTGAGCTTATGCATGCTTGTGCCCTTTTAATGCTGGCAGGTGACCTATCTGGCAGATGATGTTTAAAATTCCGTATGCAGTAGGGTAGTTGTCAGCTTTTTTCTGATCTTTTTATGTAACTTTTAGACACCGCCTGTCTGAAATTTTTCATGATTTTATGATCATATTTTTGTGTTTTTTTTATCATCCTTTCTCAGTGCTTATTGTGTTTTTTGGAAAGAACAAACTACACTTGCACGTAGTTTTTTAAGATGCATCTCATATTCATTTTTTTTGATTTATGGAAAAATGCAGTCACTCTATCTTTCACTACAGAATGGGATAGAATGGCAAACCTACTGATCTAAAAATGAATATTTCTTGTCTGGGAACTTCTTTATGTTTATGTAAAGGGATGGTGGTGTCTCTAATAAAGTTTTGAGTTTCATTCAATCACAACCACAAATTCAAATCGAAGGAGATTAGGAAGGAAAAATGAAGGGAAGCAACTGCATCGTGATGCAGTGGTTACCCTCGATGCTACCTTTCACGTTCAGTTCCTGGCCTCCATGTAAACAGTGTGGAGGTTGCATGTCCTCCATAAAACTCTTGAGTTTGGATGTGAATTTTGAATTCTGGATACTTTTGTTTCTTTCCAATTCCCAGAAATTTTCATCTAAGGTTAATGGGGGACTCTAATGCCTGGCATTCCATTTGGGTTTATTGCTGTTGAAATCATGCTCCAGCTCCCTGTGACTATATAATAGGGAAAGCAGAATCAAAAAAAATGGATGGATGGAAGAAGGAAAACCTAACTGTCCACACTTGAAGGGTGTTGTCTATACTGAGCATAGAGCAAAGAAAGAATGTAAAAAGCCTTTAACTGGAAATTTTTACAAAGTATACAGAGCTTTAATGATAATTGAAAGCGAAAAAATGTAAGTTAATAGACCCTAGTGGAATATTACATAACAATTACCAACTGAGTCACAGTTTGTATCGTTAGCTAACTAATATTGTATGCTATGTCCATATTGTGATAAGTTCGCTTCAGTGTTTTACTGTTTGCTGGAACTTATCAGTGCATTCAGCCACCTTTGCCCTGACAGCCTGGCAAACCACATCAGCATTTACAGATGTCTTCAGCACTCAAAGTTCCCTTTAGAATTGACTACCCACAACAACAGACGAGATGAAGGGCTTTGTGGCATTACAAATAGAGATGGGACTAGACTGGTGATATAACTTCAGGGAGCATTGGTCCAAATGTGATTTGTCCCCTGGTGGCTTTGGACAGGTTATGCCACGTGATAGCTACGTGCTGCTGCAAAGTTTTATTCACTTCTGTGATAACCAGAAGCAAATCCCAATGGGTGAGCCAGGCTATAACCCCATGTATAAAGTTCAGCCCCTGCTTGACATTGTGGAACCAACATATAAACAATTTTTTCAGCCTGGCCGTGATTTGTCTGTGCATGAATCTATGAAAAAATAAAATGAACGCCTTTTTTTCTGACAATATACTGTATGCCAGACAACCGTACAAAGTATGGAATAAAGGATTTTGTACTGGCAGAAGCAAACACTGGTTTCTGCCTGAAAGTAATTACATATACAGGAAAGTATTTCTTTCAAAGAGAGAACTGTCCCTTGACAAGTCAGGTTGTGCTGGAGATGCTTCAGGGCTATGAACATTTGAGTCATGTTGTGTACATGGACAATTTTATACATGCCCAGAATTGTAGGGGAATTGAAGCTTGTGGCACAGTGAAGGTGAACAGGAGACACAGGCCATCACAGTTGAAGAGGCTGAAGAGGAAAAGAGGTGACAATCCAGTTTTCATGCGGGCGAGAACTTGGTGACAGTGGCATGGCACGATGTCAAACAGGTGACTTGTCTCTCTGCAGTGCACACTAACAATATATGTGAGAAAGTGCAGCAACAGACAATTGAAAAGGAGGCACCAATGCAACACGTATTGTAAGCAGTGCAATGTGGCAATGCATGCAATTGGCTGCTTTGAGCGAGATCAGACTTGGCAGGACTTTGCTGTGCAACATGTATGTGAAATCATATAGTATGCAGGCTCATGCAACATGCAAGACAGTAACATTTGTCAAAAGTAAATATTTTTTGCTGATTTGATATGTTACACAATTGCTTTATGTTCTTTTTTTAGTTTTTCTAGTTCTGCGTCACAGGAGGCTATAGCCCGTCCAAGCAGGAACAGTTGTAAGTGATTTGCCAGGTCTACCCTTACAAATGTACTTGCATTTCCTCACACCTGCTCACACTGGTCCAATCTGGAGTTGCCCGTTAACCTAATATGTACACCTTTAGGATGTGAGAGCAAATCCCTTTTAGACACGGTGGATGATTCCAACCCAGGACTCTGGAGCATTGAGGTAGCAGCACTAAATATGGAGCCAGTATGACTTTATTTATTTCTTGATTGATTGGTGTGATATAATAATAGGATGTCTTACATTTGCATGATAAACAACTTCACACTTGGGGATCAGGTGCTGCCCTCTTCCCAGTTATTTTCATCGAGGTATTATTTACCAGCATCATCCTGTCCGCTGTCACTTAACCATGCTGATTCAAACAAGAGTATTGATTCATGGCACTTCATTTATTAAATATATTTTCCCTCTGCACTGTGCTTTAAAAATCTATTTTTTTTAATTCTCTAACACTCTCTTTACAACCTGTCAATAAATTCAATTATCTTTTTAATAAAACCCCGAATTAAAGCTGAGCCTCACTGCAATAGGATTCCACCAAAGGCAGTTATTATCGAGATTACTGCAATGCAGCCCGTCTAAACTTGGGAATGTTCATGGATAGACTCCTACCGCTGGAAATAGCTAAGCAGCATTTTACTGCCGTAGTGATTACACACTTGGCAGACCAGATGTGAAGCTAAATAAATGCCTGTCGTTTTAAATTGTGAATGAGCGTTTTCAGTCCTCAAGCCTAAACGCACGAGACAGACAGGTGAAGGTGCTGATGCAAGTGCTGAATTTAATAATGTATAGTAGGGAGCTCTAGGCTTTGCTTTTCTAATCAAACCACAGTCTTAAAATCTGAAAGTAATAAATGTGACTGTTACCTCTGCATGTGCTGTTTGCAAACAAGTGCACAGTAGAATATGTAACAAGTTTTTATCACTTTCTTTGTACTGAAAAGTATTAAAGGTTTGCTGAATCGTCACAGCACTTTCTTATGCACCTCTCCATAGTGAACAATAATTAAGACTGATTTGAAAATCAAATATGTAGTACTAGGGTGTTGTACCGTGTTAGCCATTATAAATGTAGAGAAAAGCCAAGCAAAATGACACCTTTTATTGGCTAACTAAAAAGATTACAATATGCAAGCTTTCGAGGCAACTCAGGCCCCTTCTTCAGGCAAGATGTAATGACAAGGGGCCTGAGTTGCCTCAATAGATAAAAGATATTGTAATCTTTTTAGTTAGCCAATAAAAGGTGTCATTTTGCTTGGGTTTTCTCTAAAATAAAATATGGACATTTACCTTATATATATATATATATATATATATATATATAATAAAAGCACGTTTCCACTTTGGTTAATTGGTGAGGCTGCCGAATGTCTCAATATTCCTGGATTTGATTCCCAGCAGGCTTATTGTTCAAGTGTTTCTCGGTACCTTAGTTAACTTCCACGTCTCACCTTCATTTGTTAAATACAGGAGCAACCTGTTTTTATTGGCAAAGTGTCCACAAAAGGCACTTTTGCTTCCAGAGTTTATTTTTTATTGGTGGACAAGTTATTCATAGAAATGTCTAAACTATTAGCCTTGTTTTACTTGCACAATTTTACAGCAATACTTAATCCCCTGGAATCATTAATAAGGGCTGGCTACCTTTGTAAAGGATTCTGTTCTCAACCTCAGAAATACCTTAACAATGGCTAACTTCACTCTAACTTCTGTTTCCCTAATACAAAGGTGAACATTAGAAAAACCTAAGAATGGTCAGAAGCCTGCTAGATGTCCTTCTACTCCCAGTTCTTTACCTCCGAAAGTATTTTGAACAGATTTGCTTAACCCCTCAAAAGCCTTGCACTAAGCACTTTGACCTGGGATCATACTTCTGATCCCAGTTCACTGTCTCTGAAGGTGTTTAACCTGGACATGTACTCATCACGTGGGTCAGAAAACATTAAGACTGTTTCAGTGTGATAATACGCAATTTTTATTTCAATCTAAACTTATGTTTGTTTTTAGAGAAACCAGGAAATCAGAGTCACACAGCAAGCTTCTGGTCAGGTGCTTAACTGGCTTTCATTTGTTTCAGTCTTCGTCTTGTTAGGTCAGATGTGATGCTTGTGAGTGTAGGGACGGTTCTGTAGACGGATAAAGATGTCAACAAAGTGTTCTCAGATATCCTCTTCTTTTGTACAGCGCCGTGGTGACTAATTATACAAGATTTTGAAAAAGTTGCATTAGCTGAAATTGAACAATTAATAATTTCCAAATGGTCTTGTTACTTGTCAGAGAAATTACTTTTAGCTAAATATGAGCACATCCATCCATCCATTTTCCAACCCGCTGAATCCAAACATAGGGTCACGGTGGTCTGCTGGAGCCAATCCCAGCCAACACAGGGCACAAGGCAGGAACCAATCCTGGGCAGGGTGCCAACCCAATGCAGGACACACACAAACACACCCACACACCAAGCACACACTAGGGCCAATTCAGAATCGCCAATCCACCTAGCCTGCATGTCTTTGGACTGTGGGAGGAAACCGGAGTGCCCGGAGGAAACCCACGCAGACACGGGGAGAAAAGGCAAACTGCACGTAGGGAGGACCTGGGAAGCTAACCCAGGTCCCCAGGTCTCCCAACTGCGAGGCAGCAGCGCTACCCACTGCGCCACCGTGCCGCCCTATAAACACATGTGAACTACAAATTTCCAAGCATCTTCTTACAAGCATATACACACTGGTTAGTTTTATCTGTGCTTAACCATAAGCATTCTAATAAAACCACTTTTTTTTAGCAATTGAAGAGTATACTTCAGTTTGTTTGCATGCATACTTACAGGCGCTGTGTAAGCAGCAGCCTTTTACAGAAGCACCGTATTATGTCTCTCTAAACTTACTGTCTGTCTATGCATCCCAGACTTTTGTTTCTGGAAAAAACATGGTCACCATTATGAGTCATTGTTGTGCTGACAAACCTTCTGTCCAAACTCATGTTTAAATATACACTCTTAGCAATAATGTTAGCTTTCCCAGTTTTTTCACTTAAGGCTGCGTCTTATCTAAGTAATCCTAACATCTACACAAATTAAATATCAGAAGTACTATTTAACAGACACCAAAAGGCACTACTTTTCCATCCCAATACAGAATCCTCAGTAGGCTTAGCCTGAGTGAATGTGCACAGAAATGGACTGACATCCTATCCAGGTTGGGTTTGTTGAGCTTCTCATGATGCTGTCTGGAGAGGCATAAGCTCCTTACGACCATGTGATGGAAATAGCAGGTTCAGAAAATAAAGGTATGGATGGATAATGATTGTTGTGATCAGAGGGTGTCCTTTGTAAAAACCACCCACAATCAGACATACACCAAGCAGGCAAAAAATGCACTAGAATGTACACAGCATAATGTCAAATAAGCTACAGTGAAGGATGTGTAGTGGTAGTAGCAGCAGCATTGTTTAATATTCCAGGCACATGTAGGAATGGGGCCTGAGAGAAAGCTCAGCCTGATGTTGCCAGCGATTTAAGTGCAGCACTTAGGGCAAGGGGGGGCCTCCTCCAATTGCTCAACAATATGAGAGATCTTCTAGCTGTATCACGACTGGCATGCATCACTTAGCCGTGACACCACACAGCAAATTGACATAGTAGCATTCTTGTCAAATGTATAGAGTACAGTGAAGTTCTTACTTGCTTGTCCAACCAACATCCAATATGTCCCCGTTCCCTGGTACATGATAAACCTGCCTATATTAAAGTAAAGCACTGTGTTTTATTTATTAATGAGAGCGGATTACAAAGCCAAACTGATAGATTTTCTTTCCACAACTCACCAGGCCAGTGTATTTCTGTTACCTTCTGATTGTTTCCATAGTCTCAATACGTTTATTAAAAACCCAGTAGTTAACTGGAAGTTAAGCTGTGCATTTCCTTCATCTGCTTTAGATATTTTCTAAATATAGGGTCATGCTATGTTCCAGATGAATGACTGTATAATACAGTTTCATTTTTGAAAAAAAAAAAAAGGATTTATTAATTTATAAGAGAATGTTCCGAAAAAGAAATAATGATCTTTGGAAGACTGTTCATTTTAACTGCATTAATTCTCCAAGGTAAAGAAAGCTGCAGAGATGGCCACTTATTACATCTTTTTTAATGCTTTGCTTAATATTGCTGAAATTAAATTTAAATAAATCTTTTGACTTCCCTTTGAATATGACTTATTACAAGGAGAATACAAAGTACAAAGTAAGCTGAAAAACAAGGCTGTTTTCTGCCTGCCTGGCAAGTTGCTGATTTTCCATAATTCAACTAAACAATCTCCTTATCGCTTTTTATCTCTCTCTATCTCTTTCTCTCTAAACTATGCCTTCTCATCCTGTAGCCAGTTGGGCCTTTGCCACCAATGGCCTCCCAGCATCAGACCCTCTTCTGCACTGGTGTGGCTTTAAATCATATCCAAGGATCACTGCTGTTCAAGGTCCACAATCACATCTGGGGTCAGTGGTATTGCAGAATTTGCCTTAAGATCACAGGGGTAGAATTCCCTGTGCCAGCCCCTGGTCTTACTGCTCCACATAATCTTTTGTCACCCATAAAGGGTTAGATAGCCCGCCTTTATTATAGTTTTAGGAGGCTGCACACCCATTTTGCTTTGTTTGAAGCTCTACATCACAACATTATTGATCAGAGGGATGATTGGAAATATAATAGAACTCATCCAGGCTGAAAGGTGAGAATAGAAAAACCTATTAGTTTTGTTTGTGGCATCTGGCTCCAATTTTTAATGAACAGATGACCAGACGTTGGCCTGACCCTTTAAGTGAGATTGCTGGTCTAGAAGGGTGACTCCATGTTTTCTTTAAGCCATTCTTGACCATTAAAGTAATCTATTGTTTTTCCCTCAGTAGTTGTTACTTGGTGGCAGCTTAAAATCACTTCTGAACTTTACACAAGTGAGCATGGAGTTATAACTGATGTGAGGGGAAAGTGTTCAACTGGCCAGAGGAAGAGAGGTTAAAGGATAACAAAAAAGGTGGAAGAAGCAAGCAACTAGGAGTTTTATTAAGGTAATATTTTGATAAGTAGGTGGGCCAGCCACTCTACTGAAAGAAAAGACCTAGACGCTTTGCTTTGGAAGGACAGAGTGGATTTAGATTTGTATTCTCTCTTATTGTGTACTGTAGTCTTCAGTCACTGGGGAGGAAGCACTCAGGGTGTCACTACCACATCTCCACGTCACAGAGGTGAAATATGAACATGGGTTGGTGAAATCAGAGCTGTCTGATCTACAGCTTAGCCTAATATCTCCAACAGCCATTTGCAGATCCATATCTCTTAGCTATGTTACACAACTTTCCTGCAAGGCGGCTGTCTTCTCAAATGTGCGTTGCTGATGAAATCCCCTTTCAACCTGTTGCTGGTTAAACCACCTTGCCCCTGTTGCTGGAGAGTTGTGCTACTTATAGTGTGTAATAACAACAAAATAAAAGGAAAAAGGTTTAGGGAACACCCCGTATACTGTGAAATAAATTGCTAAAATGAGTAGTCACAAAGGACTGAGTCCAAACACTTAAAATGCAATGAACTGAAGAGAAACAGTAGGTAGGTCAGTTTTATAGCAAGAAGCGTGTTTTTTAGGGCAGGAAGTGGAGGTGAGGTCATCATCAGGGGCTGGAAGTGATGTTTTTTTCATGCAGGCTTTCTTTCTGCAGGTCTGTAGAAAGAGAAGAACAGGCATTAGTGCTTATCGCCAACCCTCGGCCTGGTGTGTCATTACACTAAGTTAAGCCCTTTGACTGCCTCCCAAGCGCATGTGTGCGACAGTGTTACATTAGAAATTGTAGTGTGTGACTATAGACAGATTACATAATTACTACGTTGCTATGTAAGACCTTGTGCTCGATTTCTTGATTGTTTTTGTCACTGTCTCCAGGAAAAGCAGATGGGAAGATGAGATGAGATGCAATCTTTGTGCCATGTTACTTCCAAAATACATTGAGTTGTGCATTCTTCCCATAAACTAGAAAAAGATGCATATTTACAAACCACTAGTTTCTTTAGTCTGTTTGTTTAGCACTTAATGGCTTGGGTATCAACAGTCTTATTTTTTTATGTCCTGTTACCTTAATTCTTTGAGGTCAGAGAACAATGACCTGGATCATTTGCCAATTCTCTGCTCTCAGACATTGTCTTTTGTCCAATAGGCTGCTGGCTTTAGTCACTGCACATCAATTACATAAAGGTCAGTCTCAACATGTTTTTTTAGTTTGAAATTGTGATTTAAAATATTTATAGCCTGGCTTCCTAATTGTCTCTTGTATTGCTTATGACTGTCTTCCCCAGGCATTTATGTTTTTAAAGCAATTTTCTGTAACATCTGCGTCTTATTGTCAGATACCAAGATGACTCAGAAAGATTAGATGAGCCAAGGAAGGATTTCTAAAAGGTCTCTGAGAACTTTTATTATTCATATTCACTCCAAATAGCACAATTTGTGACCTTCAAAAATACTGAATTATTATTTTTTTAATATAGATAAACATTTTTCCTTACTGTTTGTGGAATGATAAGTTTTATTTTTTTCCTATTTCTAAGAGCATGTAGGTCGGAGAAACAAAACCATCTAGTTTCTACAGAGGAGCAGCCTTTATACAGTTTATGTTCAGTGAATCTTTATTTTATACTGCAGCTCTTAAAGGTGAAAACTATAAGAAAACACTTGTCAAAAGAACAGTGATAGAAACAGAGCTAACGAGAAATACTTAATTCTGAGCAGCTTGTGCGTAGAAGTGCCTGCTGTATGTATCAAAGTCTTTTATTCCTATTGGGACTGTTTTCTCCATATAACATGTCTCTCTTAAACTAGGAGCTGAATGTGAACTAGCTCTTGAAGAGTCGGACTTGAGTCTGCTAGGGTCAAAAGTTCAGATCACATCCGTGGCCAAATACCCCTGTGGGCTCTTCTTTGGAAAATGCATTTCTGAACGTTCTGTGGTTTGAATCGAGGGCTTTAAGGCAATACTTGCGATAAATGTGCTGTAAAAGATTCATCCATTCTCTGAACCCGCTTTATCCATTGTAGCTCCATGAAGAGTCCGCTTGTCCCAACAGCTTTGGGAGGAAGGTAGAAACCAACCGATTAACTTAACACACTGCAATTCTAGGAGAACACCCACATGTACAAAAAGAGAACATATTAAAAGCATATATGATTTAAACTCAGAGCGCCAGCGCTATGAGCTGAGCCCTTGTTCTACCCACTGAACATGCTGTAATACATTAAATTAATGTGTTTTTGCAGAGAATTGGAGATGAGTCATTGAAACAAGCTAATGTTTTGATTTTCTCTGGTTCAGCCTGACAAATCAGTATTTATTTAGTTACAAAACAAAAGAAAATTATCCTTCTAGAGAGAGTTACTGCTACTTTACGATCATCTGAGGCAGCTGTTATTTACTTTATATTAGGAATTTACATCTGGCTTATAATTTACTTGCAAGTTCTTTGGAATGCTATTTTCCACGAAAAGGCTCACCGTAGGTGAATTGACAATAGAAAAAGATTGAAAGGAAAAGCTGACAGTTAATGGTTGTATTATTTATAGTTGTCATTCTTCATAATATTATTTTTATATAGTGCCTTTCCTATATTGAAGATTTACAAGGGTCCGTAACACATACTGAGTTACTGTGCATTTTGTTTCCTTTTTTGACAATTAGAGCTTGCTCTGGTGGGGTGAATCAACACTCCACTGCCCAAGCCACTACGCCACAATTCCTCTTTGCTCTTATCCTAAAAATAATACTAATACCACTGATTGATTCAGCAATTTGATTTAGCAGTGTTGCAGGGAGCTTAATTATATTTGTAATTTCTTATAAAGGGTTGCTTGGCACTTACTGATTTGCCAAAGATCGGATCTAACAAAGGGAAAGACTAAATTAAACAACACACAAAGACCAAAGGTGAATGGAGAACGCCTCCACATGCCAGTTTGAGTAGACGGGTTTCTCTGAAAGACATTACCCTGTGTGGAGGGCGCTAGAGAGAAAAAGCAGCACCCGAAGAACCAGCAGGTCAGCAGGTGGCAGTAAGGTGTACTTCTCAATACAGCAGATGGAGGTTTGGGCCTTTAAAGGCACTTCAGTGGCTCTCCTAAAGTCGTTGTTTCCTAGGGCCATAAGTATCTGAACACTCACCCCGATCACAGAATTGAACTTGGAGATTTCCTGCAAGTAAAGGAAGCTATTGAAACATATAGTCAAGGTATGATTGGGCAAGAAAAATTGGTGGAAAGCAAAAAAAAAGGAAGATGATACCAGAGAGAGATAGAAGAGAGGTGAATCATAAAGTGATTTGAACCCACTGTTGGAGCGGGTGAACCACTTTATTTGAAAGGTGTAGAACTGGCCCAGGAATTACTTGTCTGGTGGCTTCTAGTATGTTCAGGTTCTTTGTGTTCTTCCTGCAGTCATTTTGCCCTTGAATTGTGGTTTTGAATAAAACAGTTCTCTTTGATAACCAAGTCTGCGTGTTAACATTATTGATTTCCATTTACTTTAGATTTAGGTCTAAAAGTGCTGCCATGCAAGATGTGTTCTCCAGTGATTTTGATCTGTTGCAAAGGCTTCGGCTGTTTGTTTCCACATAATACTAATGCTGTATGCATTCTCTGAACAGGTCTTGGGTGGCCTGCTCATTGTGATCTTTGAATGCTGCTGGTCAGACTGACAGATAATGCACAAAGTTAAGTGTACCCTTGCTTCATCATTATGTTCTGCAACTGGACTGAGCTGCATTATCATATAATCTTCTTAACAATTCTGTTGTGACAAGTGATGGCAGGGATTTTTTGGTCACATAACTGGTGGAAAATATGGACTTTCCATGCTGTTTGTCTCATGGTCCTCATTGGTCCTCTGTGTTTGCTGACATAAATCACAGTCAGAAGGAAAATAGCGTTGTAGACTTTTTATTGGTGTTATTTGCTGTTGTTGACAAAATCAGGTGTAGTCTTTGAAATATTTAAGATGTTTTACCAATTCTAGAGACACTGACAATCTTGTAGCATGGTTACTAATCAGAATGCTGCCTCAGTTGTTGAGCTGATGTACTACCCTGACGTGCTTACATCAAGCTATCACTCATCTATTCATTTGATCATTACCAGCCTGTTTGATCTTTTGTCACTGCTTATTCTGAGTCCCATTTTGCTGGCCACAGATTCCAGTTTGATTTGTGGGGGCTTTCATACATTTTGATTAAAAATATAATCTTGTTTGCAATGTTCAGATCCATAGAATTGCAATATTTGGGCAGCAAACTGATTTCTGCATGACAAAGTCCAGAGCCAAAAGGAACAGATAAGGCAAAAGAATGTATCCTTCTTCAATGCTACCATTGATGCCAGAGGAATCAGTGATGCCATTATATGGGGAGTCCAATAGTGGGGTGTCCCTTACATTTTTATTATTAAACAGCACCTATCTATCCACACGGTCAAATTCTTTTTTATTTACAAACTAATAGACAGCAGATGTGGAAATTTGACACTCCAGTTAATGATGTTGCACAGTATGGAGATTTCTTCCCTGCTTGTGACTAAGTATGTCTTGCTGTTCCTGCAGAGTTTTGTCTGTTGTGGCTTGTAGTTATTTGAGTCAACATAATGCAAACTGCCGTGCAGGCCCAAAAGATGCAAAATGCCTCTCCAGTTGTTACATTTAGTGACATTGCCCTTCTCACTTGAACACACTGTTTGCCAACGCTCGTTTCACAGTCCTGTTAACCTCTGTACCCTGGTGCCTCCTACCGAACATCATAGTTCTGCTGAAATTTGGTCTAATCCAGTTGGTTTATTGTTCTTCAGCATTTTTATTCCTTCACCAGTTTCTGTAGTTGTGATCATGCAGAGACTTGCGCCTTGGACGAGTAAAGGCACTTAAATTGAAGGTTACAGCTGGATCCGATGGATTCAATGTTTCATTGAAGCGCTTTAAATTTCTTTTGTCTTACTTCTTATAAGTGAGTAGAATATTCATGTTTAAATTTGATAAGAGTGCTGGTGTCTCTACTTGCTTCAATAAACTTTCGGGCAATCTTTGCATCAGCTTCCGTTTGCTCTTGCTCTTCTTGAGCTTTTTCGCGATTCTGCTGGTGTTTTATTATCTTCTATTCATCAATCTTTGGCCGGGTTTCGTCTTATCGTCAGTGTTTTTTATGTGTTTCTCTTCTTCAATTGTTTAAACCATGTCCATTGTTCTTCAATTTCCGTTGTTTTCTTTTCTTTCAGTTTTTCAGCTGCTTGTGCCTGCACCAGTCGTTGTTCTTGTTTTCTCTTCAGCCAGAGTCTTGGTGGTGCTCATACAAGATCGTTGCCCAATTTTACATTAGTTCCTTTGTATTTTCATTAATCTTATAATGCTGAGCGTGATTCTTTGCTGACACAGAAGTAGTCGGTTTTGTTAATTAGGGTCCTATCTGATAATCCCCACGTCATTTTGTGAGTGGTATTATATACAAAGTAGGTATTCCCAATGCACATGTCACTTAATCTGTAAAACAGAAGTAATTACCATATATACTCATGGATAAGTTCTCCAACGGACTTGATTTTACAGTATAATTTCTGATATTATATAATGTCGGTTGTATAAGTCGAATGCGGAAAACTCACGCTGTTGGTACAAAAGATTATGATATGCTAACGCCCACCTGAGAGAGTAACCATGGAGCCCACGGCCTTTTATTTCTATGTGGGTGCGGCGGCAATGTGCTGTATCAGCGCTTGCTTCTATCCTCTCTCTCTATCTCTCTCTATTGGGCCTACGTGACCATACAGTAATACCCAACATTTGCACTGTTTTGTGCATCTCACAACCTCATACACCTTTATCGTAAGAGCATCCCTTATCTACGATGGAGTGTTTGATCAGAAGAAAATATGAAGCTGGTTTTAAATTAAAAGTCGCTGAAGTAGCGAAAGAAATTGGTAACTGCTCTGCAGCAACAAAATTCGATGTGTCTGAGAAACTGATGCGAGACTGTAGGAGGCAAGAAGATGTAAAAAAAGAATATTTAAGTGTCGCATTTTTGAACAGGCATATAATTCGGGGTCTGATTTTATGATCAGTTTTTCAGGTTTCAAGGCCCGACTTATACGTGAGCATATATGGTAAGTGTTTTCCATTGTCATTTGCTTTCTTTGCTGAGCCGAGCCATGGAGGCCTATCACATGCCCCAGTTCCAGTATATGCCGTTGGGAGAGCCGGTGTTAGGTTATTTTGCGCCTTAGGTCAAGCTTATTAGTGTGTCAACCAACCGACTGTTTGGTAGCTAACCCAGGAGGCTGGGTCGTTCCCCCCCTCCCATCTTATGATCTCTGCCCTAGGTGATAGTCTAATCTGCATTAATGGTGATGCCAGCCCTGTGCCTTCTGTATGCATACACATCACTAGGGAGAATTTTATCATCATTGTATGCTGATATTTATGTCCTACGTATGGAATGGTCTTGCCATCTCTTTCTAGCTTTCCATTTCCTGCTGCCTGGTGTGATTGCCTTGGCACTCCATTGAGCTCTGTGTAAGGGACTGGACTTTAATCTGGTGCTGTCTTTGGGTTGAGTTTGTTGAACTTCACCTATTGTTTCTGTTGTGAGTGACAATTGTCAGAAGGCCATGTTGAGAAACGAATGACATCTGTCTTATAAACCTTTCTTAATGTATGTTGTCATTTAGGGTTGGTAAACACAGAGGTGGTTCACTGGATGAATTGTGGATCTGAGGAAGTTTCCACAGTTTAATTACATATTTTCATTGTAAGAGGTTAGTAAAATCTTTAGACATGTCCTGCTTTAATGGAACACTTTTACAGTTTCTTCCATTTCCAGCTAGCACACACTAAATAAATTTAAAGCACTCACCCACAAAACCTCTACTTGTCCTGCCCTATAAAGTGCAACTGCAAAGGAAACTGAAAGTGCATTTTGTTAAATCGGCCGTGTGAGCCACGACTTGCTAAATTCCCAGATGATTCCTAGTGAAATGCTTGTTTGCCATGCACTCTGTCATATCACTTGTGCTACTGATTATCAAGTGCATCAAGAAAGCGAGAGAGTGTCTTAATGCCACAGACTTAATATACATCTGCCAGTAGCAGTGAGTGGAATATGAGAGGTTGTAAACAAGCTAGCAATTTATAGCTGGAGACCTGAAAGCTCTGAAGCATCATTTCTGCGTTATTTACCATCTTCATATATTTTTGTTCAGTGTAACATAAGAGGAGTCAGAAGCTGAGCCAAATATGTACATTTAATATTTATATAATTGTTGATGTGCCTCACAGGATTTGTTCAGACAAGATATATGTTGTAAATTTAGAAAATCACTCTCTCATACACACACACACACACACACACACACAGGTGAGTCCTGAGACTAATCATTCTTCATTCTTGTTATCACTTGACAAGTGTCAGCTTGCAAATTCATTGATGCAGATACTTTTGCCATCTTGTTAATTGCATTTCCTGGTCTTTTTCAAGGCCGTCGTCTAGATATTAAGATGACACAATTACTCGTAATTACTGTAATAAAAGGCTGACTTCAAGTTTTAGAGCCAAAAGCTAATCTTCCTTGTTCACAAGTGGTTCTACAGTATTCACTTTTCACATACATGTCAACATTTGATTGCCAAACTCACAGGTTCAGATCCATCTTCCACTTTATTTGTTCTCCCTCTTATGGACTCCTTAGGTGAGTTAATATTGTTATTGTAATGTCTAGGCAAGCAAATTTTGAAATAAAATATGTCTCAACATCAGACATAATTGAGTAGAGTTGTATGATTAATTTTGCTCTAGCTCAAAAGTGAAGTGAAAAATAACAGTTAAAACAAAGAAACTGGGATCCATAGTGTCTGGTGGTTTGAGTGGATGGCTGCACCTCCTCATCTCCCAGTCTTAATACTGGAGCTCCACGGGGATGTGCTCTGAGTCCTTTGCTGTACTCTCTCTACACATGTGACTGCATGGCTACTCATGGCTCTAACATCATTGTGGCAGGCCTGATATCTAACAACAATGAGCAGGCTGGCTTACCTGGATGAAGTGGCGAGTCTGTCACACTGGTGTCCGGATAACAGTCTAGTTCTGAATGTCATCAAGACAAAGGAGCTGATTCTGGACTTTAGGAGTAAAGAACAGAGGCACTAGTATTAACAGTACTCTGGTGGAGTGGGTGGGCAGTTTCGGAAACTTTGGTATCCACATCACAGAGGAACAAACCTGATATCTTGATAAAAAAAACAAGACAACGTCTTTACCACCTCAGATACCTCAGTGGTTTCAGGCTTTCCACTCGGTTACTAAAGAACTTCTACACATCGACCATTGAAAGTATCCTGACAAGAAGCGTTAACACCTGGTTTGGGAAGAACATGCAGCAGGACAGCAAGGATCAGTAGGGACTTGTGCTGCTGTCAGCTAAACACGTCACTGGGTGTGCACTCTCCAATGTCTGGGACGTCTGCACCAAACGATGTCAGGCCAGGGCAATGATAACAATCAAAGATACCAGCCCTCCCAACAATGCCGTCTTTTTTGTACTGCGGTAAGGTAGACTGCTGTCTAAAGTCCGGTTCAGAGAGACTGAGGAGGGGTTTCTGTCCACAGTCCTTCTGCATCGCGAAGAAGGAAAGTGTCTGGAATTTCGATGCCCTATTGGTAATTCTGTTATTTATTTAGGTATTATTAATCACATATATTAATGATTTTTATGTTCTTCATAAAGGCACAGTCACTGGAATTGAGCATGCTAAGCACTTCACTACATATTGTACTGTATGTGACAAATAAGATTTGGTTTGATTTGAACTCTACTGCATGACAGCAATACATACTTACAATGGGTTGACGTAGACTAGTAAGCAGTTACATTTTTTTATTGCCCTTTTCTTCACACATGCCTCTCATTACCCATTTCATACACATTTCTAGGTGTTGCTTTTTGCTAGATTGAAGTATTGTTATTATTATGCTCTTATTTAAGTGCGGCTCTATGGCACAGAGATTAGCACTTCTGCCTCCTAGCTCATGGATTTGATTTCCAGCCTGTGTACTGCTTGTGTGGAATTTGAACATTCTCTGTCTTTGGAGCTTTTCGCTGTTTTGGTTTCCTCACATCACAGAATATGGTGGTTAAGTTGTGAATATAGGTTAAGTTATGGGCATAATTATCTTGATGTTTGTATAGCCTTTTAATGAATAAACGTACCGTCCATGGTTCATTCTTATATTGTGGTTGTTTATTCCATAGTATGATCTGGCGTCTGTGAAAAAGAATCACTTTTTTTTAAATTATTACCTAAAGCCTGTTTATTTTTAAACTGTTTGGAATTTAAAGAATATATATTTTTGTACCTAAATGATGATAACCATCTGGAACATTTTTTTTATATATATTTTTATTTTATTAATTTTTATTGTAATCATTCCATACAAACAGATCAATTTATAACCCAACAAATTTGAAGACAAATCAAACCCCACCCCTGAGAAGGAGAGCTTAGCTAAAGGAAAATTGCTTAGGGCTTTTTAATAAGGCAACATTAAACAAAAGAAAGGGAGAAGTAAATATCTATGTAAATAAGAGATGGAGAAGGGAGTTAAATGCGGTAATAGTTATTTCTCTTATTCTAAAATAATATTGATTAAATCCTGCCAGGTTTTGAAAAAATATTGTACAGATCCTCTAACTGAAAATTAGATTTTTTCCAATTTCAAATAATATAAAACATCGGTTTCCCACTGACTTATAAGAGGAGAATTAGGATTCTTCCAATTTAACAAAATAAGTCTGCGTGCCAAGAGTGTAGTGAATGCAATCACCGTTTGCTTGTCCTTCTCCAATTCAAGTCCATCTGGAAGAACACCGAACTCAGCTGTTAATGGGTTAGGAGGGATTGTGACCCCAAGGCTGTCTGAGAGGCACTTAAAAATTTTTGTCCAAAATGATGTTAGTTTGGTGCAGGCCCAGAACATGTGACCCAGTGAGGCAGGAGCTTGGTTGCAGTGTTCGCAGGTTGGATCTTGCCCTGGAAACATTTTGGACAGTTTTAAGTGAGACAGATGGGCTCGATATATAATTTTTAGTTGAATAATTCTATGCTTTGCGCATATAGAACTCGAGTGAATTCTCTGCTTTGCTACCTTCCACTCCTTTTCTGATATATTGATTAAGAGATCTTCTTCCCAATGTCCTCTTGGATCTTTGAAAGGTAGGGACTCTAATAAGATTTTATATATTGCGGAAATAGTGTTTATTTCCTCGAAATTGAGCAGTATTTTTTCCAGCATTATGGAGGGTGCAAGGTGGGGGAAATCGGGCAATTTCCATCTGGAACATTTCTTAATGTACTGTATAATCCATTGTGGAATATGAACACGATCCTGATTCAGGTAGCCATTATACATTCTGACTCTGAATGGCACACTGGACAGAGAGATCTTGAATACCCATTGAATAGTTTGTCTGATACCTGCCTAGTTTAATATTACCCCTGCTTCATATTCCTTTTGATTAAAGAGTCTCCATAGGTTGCCTGAAATGAAAAATCAATATACCAGACACTCCAACTGGTAATTGATCTGGGGTGCAGATTTGTTGAGGTGTCCACCCCGGGATTAATTTAAGGCTCTTCACTGGCACATTTGAAACAAGTTTTTTGCTTTGTATCTTCCCCACCATAACCTATCGTCTATGGGGGGAGGAGTTAAAGCTTTTAATTCGTCAAAAATTTCGATCTCCGGTTTTCAACGGATCTCAACATTTTAGGATCCCCTAATACCGAAAACACTGATATCTCGATGATGGGTGTGTGTCTGTGTGTGTGTGTGTCACAGTTTCTTAAGATCGGTCTAGAGCTAAAATGGCTGGATGGAAAAATGACAAAACTCAAACTTAAGCCTGTTCTGAGATGACGATATGCTGATTAGTGTTTGAGCCAAATCGTACATGAGAAAGAGTCACTCTAGAGCAGTGTTTGCCAACCTCGGTCCTGGGGACCCCCTGTGGCTGCAGGTTTTTGTCCCAAACAGATTCCAAATCAGTGACAACACCTGATAGCACTCATCTCATTTAATTAGCTGGGATTATTTTTCTTTTATTCTACATTCGGAAAAGCACAGCAGCATGGTTTTTACATTTATAAGACACTTATTTCTGCTTTTCTATAGATTTAAACTCTTTTTGGTTGATTTCATTATATTTTGCCCTTTCTCTGTGCAGTTTTTCCCCTTTTTTGTATCTTATTAATGACAATTAAGAATGAGCAGAGCAGACATGCTGGCAAACAACACCAAAGGCTGCAACTACTTTAGCATCAGACCCACTAATTAGTAAATAATGGATTAATTAAACAATTAGAACACCTAGCAAAGTAGAATGAAAATCAAGAATATATTGTTAAAAAGAAAATAATACATTATTCCCATATAACTGCTTTTTACATTTTAATATATATATTTTTTTACCAAACTTAGTTTTTCTAATTTCCATATTGTTTCCAAAACACAGAACTTGGGAAATAACACATCTCTTAATCAGCCCAGGAGTCCAATTAAAAACAGAAGCTGGTTGGAACAAAAACCTGCAGCCACAGGGGGTCCTCAGGACCGAGGTTGGGAAACACTGATCTAGAGGAACCCTCAAATACCGTAATTTTGCAATTAATTATGAATTCTTTTCGTCAATTGCTAATGTAATGACCTATTTTATGATCAGAAAGATTAGCATCAGACTGGCAAATAATAACGGAAATGTTAGAGAATAGTTTGGGTAACTTGGTTTCTAGGGTGCAAACACTGCTGACGCTCACCTCCGAATTTTTAGCCTAGTGCTTAATGTTTTTGGGTGTTCATCTTTTCTTTCTTTAATACTTTTTAGTCTAGGTGTTTGGATATATTTAGTTGTGCTTGCCCGCCTTGTTTTCCAATCTCCTGCCTGCTTTTTGGATTATTGCATTGGGATTATAACTTTCAACGTAAGATTCTTATTGTTGCCTGAAATTTTATGACAATTTAGTTTTCATCTTGCCAGGTCTATATCTCAACCTAGGTGTTAACTGCCATCTGCGCATAATAGGGTGGCGATCATGCTGCACTTCAGAAACTCTTTTTTGGGGGGAATAACCGCCAGCCAGGTTGTCCCGATTAATTTTCTGTGTTATTAACAAAACAGCACACAATGGTGCAATTTTGCTTGTTCTGTCCAAAAACCAAAATAAATAGCCTCAGTAGGCAAATTAGAGCTGTGCTCTTTGGGGGTCTCTTGACCAGGATAGAACTGCATCCTGCGGTCAGCTCAGTCCAACATGTGACGCCATCTACCCTGGAGCCTGGGCTTTACCTTGCCCTTTTACCGGAAGGGTGGAGTCAGTTGCTGTCATGCGGTGTCTTCTCGAAGTTGTGAAAAGAAAAGGACACAAGACGGTTGGCAACAGTTTCCTCCCTTGCCCTGGAGTGGTATAACACAGGGGTGTCAAACTCCAGGCCTGGAGGGCCGCAGTGGCTGCAGGTTTTCATTCTAACCATCTTCTTCTTTAGTGACCAATTTTCACTGCTAATTAACTCCTTTTCCCTTCATTTTAATAGCTCTGTTTTTAAGGACTCAGTCCTCTGAATTGATTCGTTTCTTCATGAAATGGCAGCCAAACAGAAATGAGACATGAAACGAGCCAACAGATGAGCAGCTAAACTGGGGTTTCAAACTCCAACCAATTTCACTCCAACCAATCCATTAATGAGAAGCTTATTCTTGCTGTTAATTAAGCCCATTATTTAATTCCGTGGCCTGTTGCTGCTCTCATTCTGCCACAGCAGACATTTCCAAAACTGTTGATTTTCTGATCATCAAAATGTTTTGGTGACCTGAGAGATCAACCTTACCGAGACCTTCACTTTTCTTTATTTTCAGATATTGTGTGATGGGCACAGGTGAGCTGGTCATGTGGCGGCTCGTTTTGTTTCTCGTTATTGTTTGGCTGCTAATTATAAAAAGAGACAACTAAGGGGCCTGAGTCAAGTTAATTAAAACTAAAGCAAAAGAAGTTAATTAGCAGCAAACACTGGTCAATAATGAAGAAGATGGTTAGAATGAAAACCTGCAGCCACTGCGGCCCTCCAGGCTTGGAGTTTGACACCTGTGGTATAACACATCTCTGTTGTCTGGGGTGCTTCTCTGATGCTCATGCATGAAATCACACATACATGTACTGTATTGAGTATGATGGCATACAGTGGTAAAAACTGATTACCGTATATACTCGAGTATAAGCTGATCTGAATATAAGCCGAGGTACCTAATTTTACCTACAAAAACTGGAAAAACTTATTGACTCAAGTATAAGCCTAGGGTGGGAAATGCAGCAGCTACTGGTAAGTTTCAATAATCAAAATAAATACCAATCAAATTTCCGTACATTAATTGAGGCATCAGTAGGCTAAATGTTTTTGAGTATTTGTTTCAAAGAGAAACAGTAAACTAGCTCTGCAAGTGGAGAAGAGGGTCAACAAAAACAATATGGTATCTCTCTCTTGCTCACTTTGGGTGCTGAAAACTCGGCTCATATTCGAGTATATACGGTAAATTCCATGATTTTGAAACACTGCATTAAGTGGGTTTTGGAAACACAAGAAGTGTTGTTCATTACCTTGCACACTCTGCATCCTGGCAACTGATTTTCCACGCTATGATAAAAATGATTTTGACAGATTTAACTGAGCAAATTATTGCTTTAATTGACTTATTTACCATGTCTGTTAAATCGTATTTCTAACCAGAAAGGAGAGTGAATTATGTGTATCAGGAGCTGTTTAGGGAACATTTGCTGTAATGGATGTTTTTCTCCACCAATATGAATAATTGAGCTTTTGGTGTTGAGGACTCCTCACTGGATGTTATTTATGTGGTTTTAAAGCATTTGTCCTTTACAGGATTGAATTTCAGAGTAATTTCCATGTACTAAGCAGAACTATTATCTTTTAAGCAGGCGTTGAGTATGCTAACTGGCTAATATTTCTTTTGAAAAATGTACTCAAGGCAAAGCCAACAACTTGATGATTTTTAAAATCACATAAAACAATCTCCAAGAGATTAACCTGCAGGAGAGAAAGCTGGTGTCAAAGAGCACACCCTCCTGTGTTGTTGTACTTTGCATCAGGTAGGAGCCTGAGGGCTCTGGATTGGCATTGGCAACTAGCCCAGCAATGAAGGTCAGCGCACAAACACAGTTTAGACTAGAGTCAATTTGGGTTTGGACAAAAGACAGCAATTTCAAAATTAAATTAGAAAATAGCAAGCACTTCCCTGTGCAAATCGGTAATAAACTGATCAGCTTTCAGAAAATCGAATTGTTCGGGCAGTTGCATAAATTAGCAGCTAATTTACCTGAGCAAATTAAATGGGAAAGTGTCTATCGCTTTGGGAACTTTGATTTCCTTACTGTATGTAATTTTTGGATACTTTTTACTATAATAAGGCGTTCTGAGAAGGATAAATCCATTCTTATAAGGTTAATGTTTGAAAGTTTATTGCTTATTGCTTAGGTTGAATATTTTATGCAAAATTCTGGACATTGTACTTCTGCTGCTGCAGCATCTCAACAGACCGCCAGGGATAGACTAACCTTTTGCGTCCAGACGTTTATTCATTTCTTTCCTTCTTCCTTTTTTATTAATTCTCTGTTTCAGTGAATGTGACTAGACGTAAAATCCCAGGGCTATTCAAGAACATCATCTTGCTACAGTGTGTTGACACAAGGGAGTGCCTCATGCTAAATTATCCTGTCTCGTATGATGCTTTCTTTCTCTTTCAGCATTCCACTTGCCAGGTAAACAGCAACCCACATAATGAGCTTCTTTTTTTTTTGTTTTTTAAATGGCAAATGTATGCACATTGTGAATTGTTAGGAGGACAAGAGAAGCAATATAAATGCAAGTTTGTGCCTCCATGTTTAATTCAAATGCTGAATAAGGAAAGTCATGCTGATTTGGAATAAAAAATGTAAGCCTTAACTTTACACTGACCTCTAAATGCATGCTGAAACGAGTGCTCTGGAGTATGTGGTGCTCCTTTTGACACTTCTTCAAAATGCAAGAAACAAAGCAAGCTATATTGCAAAAGCAAGGTTGCTTATGATCTGTCTGCTCTAGTTTCGTTCAGCTGTGATATCATAATTGGAGTAGTGTTTTAGGCACGGTTTATGGCAGCATTATCAGCTTGGTGGTCTTGTTGTATCTATGTCATAATGAAAGGGGTGTGTGGGATACTGCGCAACATCCAATGATACCAAGCTGCATAATAATATACGAATGAATCATAAAGCTTGCCCCTGATGTTTTAAAATTGCATCGACTCTAACATCCCCAGGCTCTGTTCTGTGCATTATGGACAATTCAACAGTGGTGTCACAGTGGTTAAAAGTAAGTGGACTTGAAGGGCACATCAGCAGCCCTTCTGAACACGTAAAAGAATAGCAAACATAAACATTTGAGAAAAATCGACTCGTCCAGTATTGTAGCAAAGACATTTTAAAATGGAGTACACCTTTGTGGAATGGTGCAGACATGGCAGCCCTTCCTATTGCAAGAATAATGACGTCCATTAGCCGTTTTATGTTTACCCATTCGTTTGTGTTTATTATTTTGTTATTGCAGGTATGTTTTATTGTTTTAAAATGTAATCAGGCAGAATAGCGGTTGATTTTGAATTTTTTCAGCTGATCTTCAAAAAGAATGCACATCATGCCATATAATTGTTGAATAGAAAATCTCAAAATTGTAAGATTTAAGAAGTAAGTATACCCTTTGTAAATATAAGGGCAAATGTGTTTAAGTCTATCTTACCTGATTTGTTGATGGTCTCCACCTGGTGGATCACCTTTTCTCAGTTAATTTATGAGGATGAATGCCCTGTGTCGTGCTGAGGGGATTCTGCCACAAAGCAAAACACAATGAAGACAAAAGAGAATTCAACACAAATCAGGGGAAGCATACGAGTCTCAGATGCACTGAACATACCTCGTTGAGTAGTGCAGTCCATCATGCAGAAGTGAGACAAATAGGACACTACAGCCACGCTGCTAAGGTGAAGGCCCCCCTCCACGCTTAAAATGGCACATGTCAGAGAAGCTACAGTGACACATATCGTCATTGCAATTGAATTGCAGGGGTCAGACGCTTGAGGCTTGGTAATGATCCTTTCACAGGTGCACCTACATAAATCATATCATAACTTTTCCTTCCTCTGTGCTCCAATTTCATAGTCCTCTAGGCACTCGCCAGATGCTGTGAGTGATAGCAGTAGGGCCGATCCAAAACTTCACTCGACCATCCAATTGATAGTAGCGATGGACGGTGTGTACAAAGGCAGGGACTTAATCAGTGTGAGTTTATAACCCACACTTCCTGGGAATTCCTCATTTGTGGGGAACAATTGTATTCCCCAGTCTCTATTGCAAATGAGGTTCAATGGATTACTCACATCTCTCGGTTCCGGGTAGGCACAGAGCGATCTATCCAGTGTAACTTGCATTCAGTTCTGGACATCACAGACCTGTTACCGGTCAATCTCAGGTGTCACTTATGGGTGATAGGCCTCTCTGAATTTTTTTTCTGATTTGCGTGGCTACAAATACAGCCCCCAATGTCTATAATTGTCCCATCCTGCGACCCACAGCAAAGGCCTTATGAATAGGCACGATTAGACCCCGGGTATTGCTAAAAGGGTTACTCTTCTGTGATAGCAGGTAAGGAAATCCGCAGGGACTGAATCCACAGGTGGCAAGGATTTACTGTATATACTGTGAGTGTATGTGTATACAGTCAGGTCTGTATTTGGATGGTGACTCAATTGTCATAATTTTGGCTCTGTATGCCACCACAATGGATTTGAAATGAAAAAATTGTTAAGTGATCAAAGTGTAGGCTTTCCGTATTAATTCAAGTGGTTTAACAAAAATATTGCTGTATTATTATTGTTGTTATTTATTATTATTATATTATTATTATTGAGCTGTTTAGAAAAGACAGACATTTTTATACATACCGCCCCACTATCTTCAGGACCTGAAAAGTATTTGGACAGACTAACATAATCATAAATATAACAATCATTTTCAATATTTGGTTGAAAATCCTTTCTAGTCAATGACTGCCTAAAGTCTGAACCCTTGGCCATCTCCAAGTGCTGAGTTTCCACCGTAGTGATGCTTTGCCAGACCTTCACTGCAGATGTCTTCAGTTGCTGCTTGTTCATTAGACTTTGTGCCATCAGTTTTGTCTTCAGCAAGTGACATTCATGTCCAGTTGGGCTGAGGTCAGTTGATTGCCTTGGAGGATATTCCACTACTTTGTGTTGAGAAGCACTTGGTTTGCTGTCACAGTATGCTTTGGCTCTTTGTCCATCGGTACTGTGAAGTGTCATCCTGTCTGTTTTGCAGCATTTGTGTGACTCAGAGCAGACGGTATAGCGCCCTCGACACTTCATATATTATCCTGCTACTTTTGCCAGTAGCCATGTCATCAATAAACACCAGTGATTGACTTCCATTGGCAGTCATGCAAGCCCATGCCATAAAACTTCCACCATGTTTCACAGATAATGTGGTATTCATTGGATAATGAGCCGTTTCTTCTCTTCTCAATACTCTTCTCTATCCAGAATTCTGGTACTTATTGATTTTAGCTTCCTTTGTCCAAAGAAGATTGTTCCAGAACTGGACAGGCTTTTAAAAATGTTTCCTGGCAAAGTCTAATCTTTTCTTTCTATGCTTGAGGTTTAGTACCAGTGATTTGCACTTTGTGGTAAACCCTCTGTCTTTACTTTCATGAAGTTTTCTCTTGATTATAGACTTTGGCAATGATAGGTCTATCTTCTGAAGAGTGTTCTTGGTTTGGCAAAATGTTGTGAAGGGGTTCTTCTTCACCAAGGTCAGAATTCTGCAATCCTCCAGCACAGATATCTTTGGTGGTTTTCTCCAGACCTCCCGGAGTTGCTGAGCTCACCAGTGTGTTCCTTCTCTTGAAGAACGTAGCAGATGGTTGATCTGACCACTTCTGGTGTTTCTGCTGTCTCTCTAAAGGGTTTGTTTTGTTTTCTCAGCCTAATGGTGGCCTGTTTTTACTGTCATGGACAGCTGTTTGGACCTTATATTGAAAGTTTCACAGTGACAGCTTCCAAATGTAAATTCCGCACTTTGGTATCAACTTCAGACCTTCAACCTGCTTAATAGTTAATGAAATAACGAGGGACCTGCTCACCCCTGGCTATGGAACAACTTGTCGTAAAAATGTCCAAATACTTTAGAGACCCTGGAAATGGGGGGATATGCAAAAAAAATGGCTGTCATTCCGAAATGGAATTTTTGGTAAACCCCTTAAATTAAAGCTGAAAGTCTACACTTCAATCTTGTGATGATTTCTTCATTTCAAATCCATTGTGGTGGTGTACCAAGCCAAATTTGTTAAACTGTCCAAATACTTAAGGACCTGAATGTATATGTCTCCCAATATAAAATAAGAACACATCTTTCTGTGGCTGGGTTTAATGTCACTTGGATTCCATGAGAGGTCTGGCTTGTCTGAAGAGCAAAGGCAACAAGAAGCACAAAGAAAGGAAGATGTAAAGGCCTAGAGCATATCTGGTGAACGGAGGTCTGAAAATACATGACGCGATCAACGCAGACTGACTTAACATTTTGCCTGTTCTAGTAAAAAGGTGTTTTGCTATGCTAGTGTTATAGCGTGTGTATATATGAAAGAGAGAGAAGGTTTAAATATAAAGATAATATTGATAGATATATAGGAAGACAGGCATGTGGATAATTGTCAGTGTGTTCTTTTCATTCTTTTGAGGGAAAATTTATTTGCTCTCATATCAACATAAAACAAAGTGCAAAAATATCGTAGGGCAAGCCCCAGAACTAAGCACACAAAGCATCTCATTGTCCATGTAATGGGTAGTATCAGTCAATGAATGATATCCCAGTGCCAGTGTGTCTGTCGTAACTGGCAAGGGGGACATGATACAGTTTGGTATTACACAGCCAAGACATGGGAGCTGCTGCAACAGGCAGCCATTGAAGGCAGAACAAAAACTGTAAGATGCTTAATAACTTCGAGGTCTGGACACTACAAGTGTTGGATTAGTTTTAGTTAGAATACAGTGCAGTTTGAATGCTAAACTTCTTTTCATTAAACATGTTGTCCTTTCATTACTTACAATGCATTTTGCATTAAAACCTTCAAGGCTGTGATGGTGCAGCTGCTGTGCTGCCTCTTTACAGGTCGAGCATTCTGTTCATTAACTCATAGTGTCAAGTCTGGCTGTCCCACTTATGTCTGCATGGTGTTTCATCTCAAGGGCATGTTGACTGGGTAAACTGGCAACTCTAGGTTGTCACTGTGTGTGTGCAGATGTGTGCCCAGTTGGACTGGTGCTGCATCTAGGACTAGTTCCCACCTTGAGAGCCATGCTGTGAGATGGAATCCCCTTGTCCCTGAATTGGATTAAGTAGGATTGAGCATGTTATGGTACTTTTATTACTTCAGTTTTTTTAGTTATACAGTTCAAACCCGCTACAGTTGACATCTTATACTTTGGCACCTGTATATAAAATTCATCCCCGCCTAATCTGTAGAGTCTATAATCACAGAGTCAGCACAAAATTTAAATGCTTTTTAATGTGTTTAAAATAAATTTACTGAGTAATATGCCCTTACTGCTGCGGACATCAAAACTCGGCATGTCTAACGCAAAATTCATGCTGCGCTCCTTTTAAAATGTGAGTCTTTATTGTTATGTAATTAATTAGGTAACTTGTGCACTGCGTAATTGTTTAAAAAATAATTTGGCGCATGCTATGATCTGCCTACTGTTACAATCATTATAGCTTTATGTCAAAAGTGCAGTATCCATTATTTGGAAGGAACTATAATATTCATTTTCATGTTATGTTATAATTACGACTCCTCCTATGCAATCAGTCAGTCTATAATTCTGTCTACAATTGTTAACAGTTTTTAAAGGTCTGAAATACATTTAAGTTTACAGTATGTAATAATTTTATACTATACTGTGCTTATAATAAAGCTTTGTTTTTCTGTCGCCGCTGTTCAGAGCTGAACGGCATGTAACTTTCCAATTATAAAATAAGAGTATAAGGCATGTGGAGTAAAGAGCCCCCCACCAAGGCTGGGCGTTTTGGCCTGTAAACTTTCCAGGTCCATTTAATTATCTTTTGTGAGGCGAATAATGGACACCTTGCACGATACCTTTAATATAAATATATTACAGAAATATGAAACACTCCATATCTTTAAACTTAATGAGACGCAGCCTATAGGTGTTCTCTTGATTTCTTTTGCTGGACGTTTTTTAAACTTCGCCTATAACCTTAATCTGTCCTTTTTTAAACACGAGTTTTATTTTATTGTAAACTGTTTTTTTTTTTTTATTTCAGGTCTGTTTTGATTTTCTATTGTTATTTCAACCTTTTGTGCATTCTTCCTTTGAACTGCCCTATCCTCTCCAGTCCTGTCTTGTAGAAAACAGAAGAATATAAGTGATCATTAAGCCCACAGGGTTACACGATCCTTTAAAGCTTGTCTGCAGGGTCTAATTACATCTATTCTGTGTTTGTACAACAGCATTTAATCAATTGATGAAAGATACTTTTTAATAAGATGTTGCAGAAGTCTCCTTGGGCCTCTTCAAATATAAAGACATATAGGAAAGATCAAGGCTGGTTTTTTTTTCCCTATAATTATAATTATTTAGAGTGTTTACACTACCATCCTGTTTTCAAGACACTGAGTTCAGCCCTCTTCTGACAAGGAAAGTTAATTGTTATTCAGTGAGGTCTTGCTTCTGTCCTCTGGGTGTTTTATATGAAGACCAAACTATTGACCACGATTCCACATAAGAGGTTCTGAAGTATAAAGCCTACATTAGTAAGCATGATCTTCCAAATTCTCTAAGCGTATCTAGAAATTATCTATCTTCACATATCGTGCCTCTTGTGCTGATCACTGCTTCGTAAACAGTATGACATTGCTTTCAGAAATACAAGCACTTTATTTGGAGTGAGTCGTAGTTGAGCCTCCAGCTATTTTTTTTTTATTCAAGTCATGCTGCTTAATTACTAAGTCATGTTGTATGGTGCCTAATATTTGTCACTCTATATATATGACATAAACTTGAAGTTGATCTTTTTATCCTGGTGTTCTCAGGCACAAACCAGCTCGGCCTGTTTCTCGTCACTTGTCACCTTGATATCATTCCTTTGTCTCAATCTGGCACTCGCCTTTCACCCACAGTGTTACTCAGTACATTCATCCGAACCTATCTCAGCTCTTTACAAGAACTTCGATTCACTCACACACACACGACACGTACAGCCCAGCTCACATTCTGTATGTCAGGTAAATATTACAGTATCCACTTGGTGTAAAATGGCTCCATTAGCACTTCAGATCTAATATCTTCTCAGAAACAAAGGTCACCTTTACTCATTCTGAATATATGTGTATTCAAACGATATTTTAAATATGAAAGACTCTTATGTCAGATATTGATTGACAGCCGTACTGCAAACACAGAGGCAGATCTCAGAAGGGTTTGTCAGGTGTAAAGGTCTGATCATTGTCATAAATCTCTATTTCAGAAAGCTGCCTTGTTTTTATTTTGTATAAATTGGGTGTTCTTAAACTTGTTTTCTGGTCTTCTGGTGAATTTCCCCCTGGGATTAATAAAGTATCTATCTATCTATCTATCTATCTATCTATCTATCTATCTATCTATCTATCTATCTATCTATCTATCTATCTATCTATCTATCTATCTATCTATCTTCTTCCATGTCAGGGATCTGATTCTGCAATCTTTTTTTGTAATGTTTTTTAAATGAAGCTCACTTTTATTGTTGTAATAGTTTTGGGCTGTTTTTGATGCCATTGTTTTGTGAATACCATCTTTAGGTAAGCAAACCATGTTTTTAGGGGGTGTGTCCATAAAGGTTGTGACCTCCTGGTAATGATGTCATAGGTTAAAAGGTCATCTTTTGGAGCACTTTCTCATCCGGATTTACACGTAACCAAGCCTTTTTGTCAATTTCAGTACACTTTTTGTCATTAATTGTTTCAGGCTTAGACTTGAGTTTCATTTTTCACTATGAGTGAGTTGGCTTTTGTTTGTGGCGTTGATTGATTTCCCACTATGGGCCTTATTTTCGCTTTCGACTATGTCATGATCAGAAAATACTCCACGCTAGCATCCCTGGCCTAACAATCGTTTTACCAATGTGTGTCATCTATTGTAAACAGGAGAATTCTAAGGTAACTAAAATCCATTTCTACTGTGAAAAGATTGAGTCGATCTATTAAGTGTAAAATGTAACAAATTGACATTTTTGCCTATATGAATACAATTTCAAGTTTAAGTTCAGCCAAATATAAAGGGAAAAACCTTTGGAATATATCACCTAATCAAAACATAATATAATAATATGTTGGCAAATATAAGGAGATATCTAAGTGTTACTGAATTGTAATCCAAGTACTGGAATAATAGCGCCCAGACTCTGGAATGGCCTACCGAAATTAATTAGATCAGCTGACTCAATGAATTCTTTTAAAAAATAACTCAAAACTCATCTGTTAAGGAAGGCTTTTAATTCTACCAGACTTTATTACCCTTCTCTCAGTTTACCTCCATGTCAAGATGCTCATGTAACCTGTATGTGTGTGTGCGAGACCATCAATTATGTTGTCTGTTAGGCTTTTCTCTGAATTTACTATCTTACTCTTCTTTATTTATTTATCTGGTTTAGTACAATGCTATATACTGTATACCCTGCCGTTCTTTCCTAAACTCTGTGAAGTGCCTTGAGCATGGGAAAGGCGCTATATAAATGAAATGTATTATTATTATTAATACCATATAGTGTGTCCCTGGCAATCCCCAGCCATATACTCCTTCACGTTCAAATCATAACTTTTTTCTTTGCTGAATTCCCCTTAAGACCTTTTCCCTCCATAAACGATTTTCCATTTTAGTTTCTTCGCCTTTAATTCTAATCTAATTTACCCATTGGCTCAGGGATCTGATGCTGATGCTGATCTACCAAATAACAAAGCACTTACAATTCTACTGTTATAAGTTTCTTAGGTACTGTATAGAGTACACTGAACTTCTTACTTACAAGTCCTAAAGTCATAATTCAGTCTTTAATGTCTGAAATTACTGAAAAATGAACTCATTCTATTGTCTACACTGCGGTGGGCTGGCTCCCTGCCCGGGATTTGTTCCTGCCTTGTGCCCTGTGTTGGCTGGGATTGGCTCCAGCAGACCCCCGTGACCCTGTGTTAGGATGTACTGGGTTGGAGACTGACTGACTGACAATTGTCTACATTTTTGATATTTTACACATTATACCTGGATGTCCTGTACTTCTGTAGAGACCACTGTATATAAAATTAGAGAGATGAGTGTGTTGTGTTTATTTGTTGCTTTACTGACTGGGCTTCAGTCCAGCGTGAGATCATGATCACCATTTCAGGGACAGGTGTGTTAAACCATCCAGTATAGAGAGTGAGGAGGTCACTGCGCCTTAAATGGTCCAAAGCTGATGAACAGCCATGGTGATCAGGACGCTGCATCACTGCATGTGCACAAAAGGTAGACCAAGACAGCTGAAGGCCTGTTGTTTTATTTGTATTTACTTTTGCTTTTATAAACGTTGAGGGAATGGCTCAGGATAAAATAACAGAATGGTTGCATCCATTTAGGTGCCTCACAATTAAACTGTGAAAGCCACAGACTCTCCAGTGTTGACTGATGTTGTGTGCCATCCAGCACTATTGATACACTAGATAGATAGATAGATAGATAGATAGATAGATAGATAGATAGATAGATAGATAGATAGATAGATAGATAGATAGATAGATAGATAGATAGATAGATAGATAGATAGATAGATACTTTATTAATCCAAGGGGAAATTCACAATTTATTGTGCTTGTATGAGTGAGATCACTTTTTGTCCTTTTTTTCTGTAGTGGTAGGGTGTTGTACCGTGTTAGCCATTATGGATGCAAAGAGAAGCCAAGCACAATGACACTTTCTATTGGCTAACTGAACAGATTACAATATGCAAGTTTTAGTCACTCATTACAAGAAGACACCACAGGACAGAGCTCCTTCCCACCATGACACTCAGAGGGCTTTACCAATCGAGAAAGATTCCTCATGCTAGGACCTTGATTTTTGTCTGTTAGCGCCATCATTTTGCTTGGCCTATTGTTTCAATTAAACGGGTACTACTACTCAACATCTCCGCTTATGGTCCTACAGTTCCTTCCAACAACCACAACACACATACACAGACCAATTTATCAATGCCAATCCACCTAACTCTTCAGAATATGGATCGAATCTGGAGTAACCCACAGGGAAGACATGCAGACTCCACGCAGTGAAGCGCTGGTATGCGAATCCCTTGCACTTGTAACTAAGAATTTCACTGTACTCTCTGCACGTGACAATAATGGCACCATAAACCTGTAAGACTGAACAAGGAAAAGGCCTAAAAATGTAGAGAATAAATATAGATTATTAGCAATATGTTTTTTGATTCCTTTACAATAATCTAGTTTGTAGTACTAGGGTGCTGTACAGTGTTAGCCATTATGGATGCAAAGAGAAGTCAAGCAAAATGACACCTTCTATTGGCTAACTGAACAGATTACAATATGCAAGCTTTCGAGGCAACTCTGGCCCCTTCTTCAGGCAGTCTGTCACAGGTCATAGGTCACCTGTTTCCTCTCCCATCATTGCCGAAGCAGGTTTTGCTCCTCCATGCTGCAACATCTGATACATCGGGTCCCACTCCCCTGCTCTTCACTACAGATGAGGTGAGGATGCAGCTGATTGCCTGAAGAAGGGGCCTGAGTTGCCTCGAAAGCTTGCATATTGTGAACTGTTCAGTTAGCCAATAAAAGATGTCATTTTGCTTGACTTCTCATTGTCCTTTTTTTTTCTTAAACCATTAAAGCCTAAATAGTTTGATGAAATTTGTTGCCAAAAGATAACAGAGGTGCAATCTATGTATTATTTAGTAACTGTTTTTTAGTTAAATAATATCACACACTCAATAAGTTCATTCTAGTTCTTAGGGTCAACCCCGTCAGTTGTTAAAAGTCAGGTTTTCTCCACCATTTTGTTCCATTAAAATCACTGGTTATGAGATTCTTTAAAAATCTATAAAGAGGACGCTGATAGACAAACCTCAGGGTTTGTTAAACAAGTTTCAGTGTGCCTAACAGTCTAATTGAGGGACAGAGGAAGGCGTCAAAACTCGCACAAAACGTCCTTATGCTATCCAACCCCACCTTCATGCACAGGAATCCCCTCAGAGGTGTTGTCTTTTGCCTCTTTTGTACTTTTTTTTTTTATATACACTAATTGTTGTTGCCTTTTGCCCACAAGATACAATCATCAAAGATCATGCAGATGAAAGTTCTAAATGTCTTGGGACAATAATTGACTCAAAATTGACTTCTAATCAAAGCACAGGAGACATTTACAAAAAGTTTGCATCTGTTTTCTATGGAAGCAGACTCTTTTTAGTGCGAATTCTAGCATCACGTCAAGTGATTATAAATTTTACATTGAGTCTGTCTCAACTAATGTTCTGCTTGCTTGGTCTAGGAATCTCAATGTTAGCATCAAAAATAGGGTCAAACTGCAAACTTTATCAGAAAAAAAAAACTGACATACTGTAACTATTTATTAAACAAGTATCGAGGGAAGAAGAGTGCCTGATCTCAGACAGCCCATTTACAATTCCATTTCTTGCCAACAGGGCACAAGTTCAGTTCTCCAAGGATAAAAAGCATATTATTCAAATACTCATTCCATCTCAACTGCTATTAATGTTTTACACAAGTTATATTTTTAATAAACATCCGCAGCCTTAACTTGTTGTGGGCTGAACAATTATCATTCTTGTCAGTAATTGCTGTCATCTTACTGGAGTTTCAGTTTTTATATGTAATATGTGTGATCTGAAGGAATATGAGCATTATGTTCACTACCATATTTATGTTATTTATTTATACACAGTTATGTTTAATTGCTGTTTTCTTGTTTCTTGTGGTTTTAATGTGATGTTTTGGTCTTTTGTAAATCTGCTGACTATCAAAATGCCCCACTTGGGACAATAAACTTGAGCTGAACAGTTGAACAGTGGCAGTAACCATATTGCACAGTACATCACTGGAGAGCTGTTACCCATTATAATAAAGTGAAATTAAAATATCACCTTCAGTACAGTTTTAAATATTAACATTTTTTGTTTCAGGTAGAGTCTAAGATTAGACAGAGCTGAAACAAGGACTGACATTACCTATGTTTTGGAAAGAAGTAGCTAGATTATCTAAATCGGAAGATAAATCACTATATAATTGATTGATAGATAGTCCTTTATTTGTCACCAGAGGAAATTTAGCTTTTACAAAAGCTCAAAAAATATTATAACTAATGACAACGACAACCCTGCTTACATTCAGAACAGAATTTCATAAATTGAAGAAACACTTTTGACCTTGCTGAAGATTAGAGAGCAGTCACAGTGTGCCATTATAAAGGCCTATTTCAATTGGAGTTAAGTTCAGGTTTTTTTATTTTTCATTCCAGTCAGTCAGTCAGTCATTGTCCAATCCACTGAATCCGAACACAGGGTCACGGGGGTCTGCTGGAGCCAATCCCCGCCAACACAGGGCGCAAGGCAGGAACAAATCCTGGGCAGGGCGCCAGCCCACCACAGGGCACACACACCAAGCACACACTAGGGACAATTTAGGATCGCCGAAGCACTTAACCTGCATGTCTTTGGACTGTGGGAGGAAACCCACGCAGACATGGGGAGAACATGCAAACTCCACGCAGTGAGGAACAGGGAAGCGAACCCGGGTCTCCTTACTGCGAGGCAGCAGCGCTACCACTGCGTCACTGCGCCACCTCTATCATTCCAGCCATATCTAAAATACAGTGAGATGAGATTGCATAACTCAAGACCAGAAAATGCGCAAAAAGGGAAAGGGAAAAAAAGCCTAAAAATAAACCAATATAATCCACAAAGTCCAACCAGTACTTATGTTAAATAGTCAATGAAATATTACGGCTAAAAATAAATAATTATGTCTACTGTTTTGTGCATTTTACAGAGAGTTCAGCAGTCTTATTGCCTGTGGAAAGAGTCTGTTGCACATTCTGGCTGTTCTTGATTTTATGGAGCGATATCTCCTACCAGATGGCAAAAGATCGAACAGTTCATGAGAGGGGTGTGAGGAGTCTCTCACAATGCAGAAGGCTTTCTTCTTGGACCTATCCTTGAAAATATCCTCAGTGGACAGGGGAGAGACCCCAATAACTCTGTCATTGGGGAATTCTTCCTTAATGGAGCCCCAGTGGCGTTTCTTGACACACTTCTGTTGAATAATCCTTTGACCTGAAGTACTCCAAGACAGTGCGCCTTAGAGAGATTGGGCAGGGTGCTTCATAATGGCCATGAGTTTTGTCTTTATTCTCTTATTTGCTTCTTCCTCCAGTGGCTCTGTGTGTGTGTATTTGTGTGTTCTTAAACTGCAATTTAAATTTGCTTGCAGGTTTCTGATGTAGTTGTGTTTCTTGCCATATTGACTCATTACTTTTCACAGCTTTCTTTTATATCTTCATGTAATTGGCATGTCTAGCCTTGTGGCTGCCAGCACAGCACAGGATTGTAAAACTATAAGAGGTGCATTGTAGATAAGATACTTGGATAAAAATGTCTAAGTTTTATACATTCAATGGCAATACTAACAATGTTTTTAATAGATCATTTGTGGTTTGGAGCGACCAATATAATTTGGAGCTCAGTGCTCAGAAGACAGTGGAGATGAGAACAGATTTCGGGGGAGTCCATCCTCCCTGACCCACATCTCAGTGTGCGACTTACCAGTAGAGTCTTTCCACTTTCTTGGCACTGTTATTGCTCAAGATCTCAAATGGGAGCTGAACCTCAGTTTGCTCACTAAGAAAGCTCACCAGAGGTCGTTTTTTCTGTGGCATCTGAAGCAGTTCAACCTGCCAGAGGCAGTAATGGTGTACTTCCACCGTTGAGTCGATTCTCACTTTCTCTGTTACGGTATGGTCTGTTGCCGCCACGGCCAAACATAGAGTGAAACTGCAGAATATCATTCAAAATGCAGAGAAAGTGATTGGCTGTCAGCTGCCATCACTCCAGGATGTACATGCTAGATAGATAGATAGATAGACAGACAGACAGACAGACAGACAGACAGACAGACAGACAGACAGACAGACAGACAGACAGACAGACAGACAGACAGACAGATAGATAGATAGATAGATAGATAGATAGATAGATAGATAGATAGATACTTTATTAATCCCAATGGGAAATTCACATTCTCCAGCAGCAGCATACTGATACAATAAATAATATTAAATTAAAGAATGATAATAATGCAGGTCAAAAACAAACAATAACTTTGTATAATGTTAAATGTTAACGTTTACCCCCCCGGGTGGAATTGAAGAGTCGCATAGTGTGGGGGAGGAACGATCTCATTCAGCTCACTAGGACGTGATACCTTTGGGACTGGGGTGATACAAGATGTTTTCCAAAGCCTCGGGACTCTCCCCTGTTCCAGGCTCAGGTTGAAGATGCGCTGTAGAGGACCCCCCAGCTCTGATGCACAGACCTTCAGCAGTCGTGGCGATACTCCATCTGGACCCGCTGCTTTGCTGGCACGAAGTCTCCTCAGCTCTCTGCTCACCTGCGCTGCCGTAATTGTGGGTGGGGATGTCTCTCCTATGCTGGTATCAGCAGAAGGATGTGTGGAGGGTGCAGTACTCCAAGGTGAGAGTGAGAGTGGGTTAGGGTGGTCAAACCTGTTAAAGAAGTTGTTCATTTGGTTTGCTCTCTTCACGTCTCTCTCGATGGTGGTACCCCGCTTTGAGCTGCAGCCAGTGATGATCTTCATCCCATCCCACACTTCCTTCATGCTGTTATTCTGCAACTTCTGCTCCAGCTTTCTCCTGTACTGCTCCTTCGCCGCCCTGAGCTGGACTCGAAGTTCCTTCTGCACGAGCTTGAGCTCATGCTGATCACCGTCTTTAAAAGCCCTTTTCTTCTGGTTCAAAAGGCCCTTGATGTCACTTGTAATCCATGGCTTGTTGTTAGCATAGCAGCGTACAGTTCTTACTGGAACTACAATGTCCATACAGAAGTTGATGTAGTCAGTAGTGCAGTCAACAACTTCCTCAATGTTCTCACTATGAGATCCCTGCAGGATATCCCAGTCTGTAGTTCCAAAGCATTCTCTCAGAGTATTCTCAGCCTCTGGGGTCCACTTCCTGAATGATTGTGTGGTTACAGGTAGTACTCTCACTTTTGGTTTATAGTGAGGCTGAAGCAGAACCAGGTTATGATCTGCTTTCCCAAGCGCAGGTATGCTACCATATTTGTCAGGTGTACAAGTAAGATCATAGCCAGCAATAACCGTTATGGACAAAGACTATTTAGGACACTCCCATCTGGGAAGAGAATGAGGTCTGTTACTACAAAAAGCTCACGACACAGGAATAGCTTTTTTTCCACATTAGTGCTTCAGATGAATATCAAGTCAAGTCAAGTTGGGGAGCATGCACTGATACAGTGTGTTGCCGCACCCACTACATGACGAAACAACTTGGGATCCCGGTTGCAACCCCCCAGGCAGACACGCGGTCCAGTCCCACCCTCCGGAAACGACCCTCTACCTACCGCAGCCAGGTGTTACGTGGGCAACCCCTTGGCCTGGTTCAGCCACTCGGGTCCCGAACAATGAGGATCCTATGAGCTGGATCACCTTTGGGGAAACGCATCACATGGCTGTAGTGCCATAACTGACGCTCCCTCACAATGCAGGTCATGTGCCTCATTCGGGACTCCATGAGCAACACAAAGTCAAACCAAAGGTACCCAAGGATTTTCTGGAGAGACCCAGTACCAAAGGAGTCCAGTCTTGGTCTGAGGTCACTGGATAGCGTCCATGTCTCGTAACCATATAGCAAGGTCCAAGATGAATATGCATGGGTATTTTCTCACTCTGTGTATTAGTGATGTTTATTCTTACTTTTTTTATTTAATTCTCCTTATGTACATGTAGCACCAAGTGTATCAAGTCAAATTCCTTGCACGTGTAAGTGTAGATGTCTAATAAAGTTTGATTCTGATTAGCCAGCGCAGAGCACAGGTCAGTAAGCCATACAAGATCTTCCTCAGTGCGCCTCTCTTTTAATTTGATATTATGTTATATCTTTTTTTACTGTGTAATGGAAAGTGCCTGATTGCTTCACTAGTACTGCATGTTTTTGAGCGTTGCTTATTATTCTTAGCTTTTCCCGAATGTTATGAAGTAGCTCTGCCAGCCTGTCATCTACTGAAGTGCCTTACTCATGCCTAAAGTTCGATTTACTCTGCATTGCGGTTTGCACACACCAAGGTATAATGCTGATTCCACAAGATTAACACGAATGGCCTGAAATTCTTAATTGGGTACTACTTGAACTGGCTACAACGGGATTAAAAACCATTAAGATAAACGTGTTAGAGTCATCGCATAGTGCTTTTAATTAGCATGGGGAGCTTCTGCCTACGGAGCGGTTTCTTGAAGGCTGACAATGAGGTTGTAAAATCATTCAGCAATGCACATCTTCCATTTAGTGCTACCAGTGCCTTCCATTCTTCGCACTTCCCTTGCCAGGAGCCATTTTAAGCAGTGCTTGAGCTTTACAAAATGACAATACATATTAATTGTCCATTATTTTTTTTAATGTAATTATGTAATTATTTTTCAAAGGAAATATTACTATTAGGTTACATTGGATTATTACATGTTGCAAATCTGGAAGAATATTGTTATTTTCAACCTCACAGTGCCCCCCCACAACCCATGACTGTATGGTCTTTGGGTCAGAACTGTTACTTTATATTGGATAATACAATTAATCCTTGTGTCATCTTCTTTTATAGGATTTGTGCAATTCCAGCACTCTCATGTGGCTTTTCTTTGTGAGATTAGGTGTGAGAGGAGTGCACGCTATCAGAATGGAGGGAAACGGGAGGCAGGGAATCAAAGAAAGTACATCAGAGGCGTGTGCGCAAGGGTGTACGTCATGTTCAGAGATGTTCAATGACACCGCCATGGCTGTGCGACTAGGTCAAGAACTCTCTGAACAGCAGAATGGCGCTGGCTCTAATAGAGTTGCTAGGGTACATTATAATAGTAACAATAAATGAATGAAATAATATTCTTATATTTCATCACTACTGCAAATGTCAGAATTTTCATTGTAGTTAGCCAACATCAAGAGCATTAGTGACATTTAGATATATTTAAATTGTTAAAAGAGCAACCTACTTATTAGCCACTTCAAAGCACTATGTTTGAACACTTGTCTCTCACTGTCTCTTTTTAAAACATCTCTCTTGACAATAAAAAAAAATGATATGCGGCCCTACTAGTGTTACAGCTATTGAAAATAAACCGTGTCATAATCAAGGAATAAAAATTAAACATGGAAAAGTAATTGAAGGCAGTTCTGTCCTTGGCATTTTGGCACAAATAGTACAATAACTGGTCAAAGTTACACAGGGGAGTCAAATTGAAGTTGTCTGGCCAGAGCTACCAGTCTTGGTGTGCCTCAGAGTGTGTGTAGTGGGATGTTTAGTGGTGTTGACATCTTTAGGTCAGGAAATTTTCTAGGCTAGGAAAAAGGCTATCTGTAATAGCATCAAACCCTTCCAATTGCGTCACCCACCCCCAAAGTCTGTCCTCCTGGGGTCCTCAGAGTGATCACACTCGTGATAACAGACATAAGATTGCATTCTCAGACATCAAATTTATTGGAAGTTGGGTGTTGTGCTTAAGGCAGAAGCCATCGATCCTAAGTAGGCTGTATTGTACAGTATGTGTTTGGTTTTGTTTGCTGCTACTACTGCTGCTTTCCAGGCTGTTGACCACAATAAGTTAGTGAAGCTTCTTAATAAATATGCTGGACCTGTTGCTGCTTTTCCTGGACTCATTCCTATCTCTCCTGACACCTGCACTCAGTCTGTCTGGAGCCCTTGTCTTTGCTTTTCCGCATTGTACTGCCCTGGCCTGTCATTCATTAACACCCTCCAGATACCGCTGTTGGAACCCAAAGGGAGAGTATTAATTCTTGGAGGGGAATTGATTCATTTTAAACAATCCGATATTCTCTGCATCAGCACCCATTTCTACATGGGGACAATTCCTGGGTGCATTTCAGCTATGCCTTCCTGCCAGCTGTGAGTGTGAGTGCTTGGATACTCTTGACAGCTTTCCCCCCCCCCCCCCCCCCTCTACTCAGTTAGACCAAAATGTGATCTTTCCTCTTACCTGACATTTCAGGGCTGCTTTACTTACCCTACCACAGTTGTTATTAACATGGATTTCCTGAATGGATGTAAGGAGAACAATGATCTTGACTTCTTCTATGAGCACAGTACAGAGTCTAAAATTCCAAAGATGGCAGTGTTTACTTAGAGGTCTTTTCAGATTGTGATGCGGTGGTTTCATGTCCCTGACTGAGCTCTGCACTTCTTGTGTGCGTGTTTGAGGAGTTTGCATATTGATTTTTCTAAGTCTAGAAGAAGGGTGCTAATGCCTGAATTGTGTCATTGTTTCTTTGTGTTATTTCACACTTTTTAAATACTGCTTAGATTCATTTTTTCAATTTCACTTAACTGTGTAAACGGAGGGCCGGCACGGTGGCGCAGTGGTAGCGTTGCTGCCTCGTAGTAAGGAGGCCTGGGTTCGCTTCCCGGGTCCTCCCTGTGTGGAGTTTGCATGTTCTCCCTGTGTCTGCGTGGGTTCCCTCCCACAGTCCAAAGACATGCAGGTTAGGTGCATTGGTGATCCTAAATTGTCCCTCGTGTGTGCTTGGTGTGTGGGTGGGTTGGTACCCTGCCTGGGGTTTGTTTCCTGCCTTGCGCCCTGTGTTGGCTGGGATTGGCTCCAGCACACCCCCGTGACCCTGTAGTTAGGATATAGCGGGTTGGATAATGACCGACTGACTGTGTAAATGGATGGCTTCAGACCTGCACAGACACAAGTTTAATTGCCGGCCAATTACTAAGCGGAGTTTATCTTTTTTATTTTTGTCGATGTGGGTTTTCCCAGATAAAGCACGTAAGTTAAGTAAGTGAGAGCTCTGAACTGGCCTGACAAGACTAACTTTTGAGGATGCCTTGTGATGGACTGGAATTTCATCCGATGAGTGTGAATGTAACATATAGTATAAACATATAGTACTATAGTATAGTATAGTACCTATTGTGATAAGAAACAGTTGGAGGCAGAAAAAGGTTTGGGGATGGCCACCCTGTATATGGAAAAATCAGGCAGCAAAACAAACAAAAATAAAAAACACATCTTTAAAAACGGAGTTCAAAATAGAACTAACTAACATGGGAGTTCTGTGGTTTCTATATTGCACAAGCAGGAAGAGGTGGAGTCAGGGAGGCCGGAAAAGGAAGTGATATGTCTGTAGAGGTGGGTTCTGGACCGGATAGGGTGCCGGAAGTGGCGTTATCAACGGGTGGATCAGAGGTGGTGTTACTGGTAGGTATGGTCTTTACTCGGTCTGCAGAGGGACTATTAGAAAGCAGCGCCATCCCCTGGTCTGGCTGAGAAATGACACTATTTGAGTCTGTAAACTGTCCCCCATGCGCAGGTGTGTGACGCTGTTTAGTTGTCGGTCACTACCACATACTGTAGCCCCATGGATTTTCTGCTCTTAACATGACTCTTTTGGGCAGCTCACTATCCTTTAAATGGGCGCTTGCTGTTGGGTCACTAGAGGAAATTCATAGGCAACTCTGCATGCTTACTGTTTTTTAGCCTCCCCTGCAGGTGGCGCTGGAGCTGCTCATTTATATGATGGAATGGCAGCTTATTGTGTTGGTGACTCATCTGCAGCTACATAACTTAGGCGGAGTGGTGGCTCTGAGGCTAAGGATCTGCGCTGGTATCCCGAAGGTTGCCAGTTCGAATCCCCATCACTGCCAAAAAGGCCACTGCTCTGCTGGGCCCTTGAGCAAGGCCCTTAACCTGTAATTGCTCCAGGGGCGCTGTACAATGGCTGACCCTGCGCTCTGACCCCAAGGGGTATGCGAAAACTACCAAATTCCTAATACAAGAAATTGTATAAGGCGAAATAAAGAACAAAAAAAAAAGTAGCTTATTTATATAGTAGTTGTCCTCTTCTGAAGTCTTGATAAATATGTGTTGTGACCTTTGTGAAGTTTTTCCTGTCCACTTATTTCTGCAGAATCATGGCAGACTACTAGTGTGCACCCAGTCCATTTGGAGGAATCTGTAAGCAGGGCCAAAATGGATTCACTTGTAGTGTACATTAACAAATGTTAAGAAAGTTTGGCTAAAAAATTCTTGATCTTTCCTGGTCCGTTTTATGGTAGCCCAACAGGCGCAATGAAGGCCTCTTTTTGCACTGTAGGCATTTAGAGATATGATGGCTCGTTAAGTGTTTTCTGTAACATGCACATTGCTGAATGTTTTTTATTTTTTTCCCCTATTTCTCTCCCATGTGTTTCAACAAGGTGACTAAAAATATAACTTTAGTAGAAATCTTAAGGAAAAAAATAATGATGCACAAAATCAAACTGTGGATCGCGCTTTGGAAAGTAATTTTCAAGTGTGATTCCTACCTGGAATAGACATTTACATCAAGTACAAATTGCTGTCATGCAGCTTGTTTATTCTTGCACTCCTTGTCAGTAGGATGTTATCACAACACAGTGAAGCCGTCTGGCCTAGCTCACTGAGCAGAGCTCAACAATGAGTGCTCTCTGGTTGAACTTTATCTTATAAAGTGCCTTTAACATTGATAGCATCAGGAAAAATTACTCTCTAAGTAAATAACTAAACTATAATACTCTTATATTAAATATGGCCAAAACACAGCTGCAGACCTGTTGCCCCAGCTGGATCTTAAGCCAGGCATTTAGATTTCAGTGGCAGGGCACTAGTCAATATGAATTTTTAATTTAAAATCTAATTAATTCTGATCTTGGTTTTCAGAGCTACTTTAATATAAAGCATTGATGTCAAAAGAATTTAAATGAAGTGAGTGACGGTCCACTAATCAATCAAGCATTAGTTTGAAGAGATTATTTGTAACAAGAGGTCAGTGTCACTGCGAGCGCTGCTATATTAATATTGCTCTCGACAGATACTATATATACAAAGAAATGCCGTGGGTATGACAAAGCAGGGAGAGATGATGAAAATAATAACTCCTCTTGTTTGGATTTCCCTTGTTATTTGTTATTGTGCACCTTGTTTGGAATTTTCCATGCCCAAGTCATCCATAGTTGATGAACGTTGCACGTGTGATTTAATCGGACTCTGCCCTGCACCATCTTTGAGGCTAATGTTGGCACAAGTGCTCTCTCTTCGACTTGCTGGCTGCATTCTGTTGCCATTCATTTTGGGTTCTTTCGTTGTTGTAAATAAGCAGTGTGTCTGCGGGAGGGGTTGTCAGCCACTTTATAATATCCGACCCTCAGTCGGCAAGGACAGGGGGAGACGGCATGCACAGGGCATTGTCTCTCCCCGGAACACTGACTGGCAGCCCTCCTGGGTTGCAGCAGCACCAAGGATTCCCACAAGTCATCATGGGACTTGGGGTTTGTTGGCTCAGCCCTGTTGGGTTTTGTGGGTGCCATCAGAGGCAGCTGCAGGGAGTGGGGAGCCCTACTTTGTGGGGCTCCTACCTTACCTGGAAATGCTCCTGGTTCAAGCCTTTGGGACACCGGAAGTACTTCCGGGGATCACATTAAAGGAGCTGCCTGCCACTACTCCGGGAACCAGAGTCGGATAAGGAGATGACAACACTTGCTGGAGGAGGAGTGGAAACAGAAGACAGAAGTAAAAGGAAGAAGAAAAGTGCTGTATTGTGCTTGGTGTTGGTGGGAAACTGGGAAAACGTTTCACCCTGAATAGGAGCCTTGTGTGCTGCTGGACCTGTGCCTGTGTCTGTTGAGTCGGCTGTTTGGGGAGCAGGAGCACCCTGGTGGTCACGCTACACTAATGGCTTTGGACATGCAGCTGCCTGTTAACTAGCAGCATCAGTGAAATAATTTGTGAATTAAACAATGTCATACTCACTACAAGCATGCCTGTCAATCAAAAGACTCACAGTTATTTTTAAACATTTTTAAATCTTTTTCTTTAATTGTTGGGCCTGGTAGCGGTGGGTGTGCCTGGTAATGCAGTGGCCATTACTGCTGCCTCAATGCTGCAGTGTCTTGACTTCATGTCTTGGCCTAGTCATACATTTCTGCGGAGTTTGTTCCTTTGTTCCATGGTGACTCTGGTGTTCTGCCACATCCCAAACATGAACAGGCTAATGTAGAGACCACTCTGAAGTGGCCCATAGTAATTATATGGGTGTGATGGACTTGTTTCCTCTGACTGGTTGATTCTTGCTTTATACCTGATGCCGATTCAACAGATTTTGCCTTTCTACATTGATGTCAATGGTTTTTGAAAAAGGATGAATGTTAAATATACTTCTACTACAGAAACACAGCTAGTGTGGTTGTTTGGCTGCACAAGTTGAAGCATTAATCTAAAACTGTGTTAGTATTGTTAATATTATTATTGATACTAATAATCATACTCCTTAACAGATTTTATATATAGATATCACTTAGTATGTCTATTAATCACAATGCAAAGCTTAAACACCGTTAAATAAAGTCTGCAGATAGATCAATAAATAAATAAATCAACTGTCCAGTAGGTGGAAAAATGGACACACTGGGAGGGCAGGAGAAAGAAAGGAAAAGATGAGATGAAGAAAAATAGCCCCGCGGGAAGGAGGCCATCTAACGCCAGGATGTTCAGTTGTGTCTCCTGCCAGCTGCTGTCTGACTCTACATGTCGCTGTTGGTGTCCTTTGAATTCTCAGAAAAGAGGGTTTTTTTAAATGTTGAATTTTTTTTTGCATGTGTTAACTGCCAATTTTAAATGTTAACAAAAGAGTCTGAAAGATGTGGAAAATGAATGTTCTCTTCGTTCCTTTGTACTAATCCTTGTCTTGCAGCATGTTTTGCTGAGTAAACAGAAAAAATATTTGTCAGAAGGACTCAAGGTCTAAGCATTTCACACTGAGACTGCCTTATCACGTTTTCCCTTTGTTTACATCTGAACGCCATAACAAAGGAGCCAAGAAATCAAGTTGCAAAATGGGTGTTACAGTGTCTAGTTTTTTGTATTTAAAAGAGATCGTATAAAGGGCTTTATGGCAAACAATGTCCAATGTGTTTCTTCATATAGTTTAAAACAACACCACAGATAAAGTAAAGACACCCAGTAAGCTATTTTATGATAACATGAATGAATTCTTGCCAAGTGCTAAACAGATTTTAAACCATTCAAGACATTTCCATTCTTTTCAATGTAAGACGTTCACTCTTCCATAATACAACAACATTTATTTATATAGCACATTTTCATACAAATAATGTAGCTCAAAGTGCTTTACATGATGAAGAAAAGAAAAATTATAGACAAAGTAAGAATTAAAATAAGACAACATTAATTAACATAGAGTAAGAGTAAGGTCCGATGGAGAGAAAAAAATAAAATCTGCAGGGGTTCCAGACCATGAGACTGCCCAGTCCCCTCTGGGCATTCTACCTAACATAAATGAAATAGTCCTCTTTGTATTTAGGGTTCTCATGGAAGGACTTGATGATGATGGTCATGTAGACGTCTGGCTTTTAATCCATCAATGTAGGAACATCATGGTGCTTTGATCAGGTGGTGGTGGTGCAGGTCGCCACCACAAAAAAAACGGGAAAAGAAATAGAAGAGAAAGTAGGGGTTAGTACGGATTTTAGAGCCACCATGAATAGTTATTATAATGAAATGGATATACAGAGTATCAGGATTTAAATTACAGTGAAGTTATGAGAAGGTCATGTTAAAGTAATGTGTTTTTAGCAGTTTTTTAAAGTGCTCCCCTGTATTAGCCTGGCGAATTCCTATTGGCAGGCTATTCCAGATTTTAGGTGCATAACAGCAGAAGGCCACCCGCCTCACGACTTCTTTTAAGTTTTGCTCTTGGAATTCTAAGCAGACACTCATTTGAGGATCTGAGGTTACGATTTGGAATATAAGATGTCAGACATTCCGATATATAAGATGGGGCGAGATTATTTAAGGCTTTATAAACCATAAGCAGAATTTTAAAGTCAATTCTGAATGACACAGGTAACCAGTGTAGTGACATCAAGACTGGAGAAATGTGCTCGGATTTTCTTTTCCTAGTTAGGATTCTAGCAGCTGCATTCTGCACTTGTTGCAAATGATTTATGTCTTTTTTGGGTAGTCCTGAGAGGAGTGCGTTACAGTAATCTAGTCGACTGAAAACAAACGCGTGAACTAATTTCTCAGCATCTTTCAATGATATAAGAGGTCTAACTTTTCCTACGTTTCTTAAGTGAAAAAATGCTGTCCTAGTGATCTGATTAATATGCAATTTAAAATTCAGGTTACAGTCAACAGTTACCCCTAAGTTTTTTACCTCTGTCTTGACTTTTAATCCTAATGCATCAAGTTTATTTCTATTAACCTCATTGTATCCATTATTGCCAATCACTAAAATTTCTGTTTTCTCTTTATTTAGCTTGAGAAAATTACTATTCATCCATTCAGAAATACAAGTAATACATTGTGTTAGTGAATCAAGGGAATTGGGGTCATCAGGTGCCATTGATAAATACACTTGTGTGTCATCAGCATTGGTAGCTCACATTGTGCCCCAAGATAATCTGACCTAATGGAAGCATGTAGATTGTGAAAAGCAGTGGACCCAGGATAGAGCCTTGTGGAACACCATATAGGATATCATGTGTCTTTGAGTTGTAATTACCACAACTAATGAAGAATTTTCTCCCTGCCAGGTAGGATTCAAACCAATTTAAGACACTGCCAGAGAGGCCCACCCATTGACTAAGGCGATTTCTAAGAATATTGTGATCAATGGTGTCAAATGCCGCACTCAGATGTAGAAGGATGAGAACAGATAAATGGCCTCTGTCTGCATTTACCCGCAAGTCATTTACTACTTTAACGAGTGCAGTTTCTGTGCTGTGATTTGTTCTAAAACCTGACTGATATTTATCAAGAATAGCATGTTTATTGAGGTGGTCATTTAACTGCATAATGACTGCCTTCTCTAGAATTTTACTTAAGAAAGGCAGGTTAGAGATGGGTCTAAAATTTTCAAAAGCAGAGGGGTCAAGATTATTTTTCTTGAGTAGAGGTTTAACTACAGCAGTCTTAAGACAGTCTGGGAAGACCCCCGTATCTAATGACAAATTTACTATGTCAAGAATATTATCAACTAGCAAAATACCCGCGCTTCGCAGCGGAGAAGTAGTGTGTTAAAGAGGTTATGAAAAAAAAAGGAAACATTTTAAAAATAACGTAACATGATTGTCAATGTAATTGTGTTGTCATTGTTATAACTGTTGCTGTTTTTTATATATATATATATATATATATATATATATATTATATATATAATATACACACACACATAAACATTTATATACATATACATATATATACATATCTACATATACACATCTACATATATATACACACATACATAAACACACACATAAGACTTACTGAGTGAAACGGGCTTTCATTGACAATCATGTTACGTTATTTTTAAAATGTTTCCTTTTTTTTTCATAACCTCTTTAACACACTACTTCTCCGCTGCGAAGCGCGGGTATTTTGCTAGTATATATATATATATATATATATATATATACATATACACACATACATGCAGTTTTAATAACACAGAAATCAATATAAACATTAACATCATTATCATATGAGAATATGAAGTAATATATAAGAAGCACATTTCATATAAATATAAATTATTAAACAGTAAAATCTTCTTCTGTAATTTGGTACCGTGGCAATTTGTGTGTCTGTCCAGGATTTTAAATGACCTGTAGCTCGCAAACCGTTTCACCTATACACTTGAAATGTGGTACACATATAGTACGTCACGTCTACT